>NC_091121.1:37755286-38055286 GCF_040183065.1 Periplaneta americana | reverse complement strand
TTAAAGTGAGAAATAAAGGATTATTAAAAGCTGAGAGAGTTAGGCCCACTATAAATTGTCTGAAGCAACTCGCAGCCTGCTGTAGACGGGGTAAGGGAAGGGAGACCATTGCAATGTGTTATTGCACTCTCTTTTCGACACTGGAATGGACAATAACGTGTTTTTGGGACGTATGGGGAGTGAAGAGAAGAGAGTGGGGTAGGTGCGCTGAATTGTATGGGCCACCAGGTAAAACCATCCAATAGAAAGTTATGCTGTTTCAAGCGTCCCCCCCCCCAAATGCCCTCTCTGCTATGAACTAACGCAATATTGTGTTCACATCAGTGGTAAAATTGCAATTAAAATTTCATTCACGATTATTTTGAATGCCGTGACGGCAGCCTAGAAACCACGTGAACACTGCTGTGGCCACCAAACTGTGGCACGCAGGACATTGGAGTATGTGGCGTTGTTCTCAGAAAGTGGACTATGTTAGTTTCTTTAAGCACAGAAGCCATGAAATACTCATAACAGTCATGGAAATATACATGGCATATCAAAAGTCCGGTAACACTTTCAATATTTTATTACACACAAACTACTAATGACAGCACTTTCAAACACAAGCACAATAGTACTGTTATTTTCTAACTGTAAACCAGGTAGTGTAGGGAAAATCTTTGCACAAACACTTCAGAAAGAGATGGAGATATGAGGACATTGACCTAGTCTACCTCTATTGAAAGTTGAAACACAATGCTAAACCCGTATTAAGTTTTATGATTTTCCAAAAAAACTTTCATCTTGTTGTCAGCTCATCTTCCTAGCATATGAAATACGTACTTTTCTGGGATTCGTCCCCCTCATCCCTTATAAAATATCTATGTCTACACTGTGTGTAGTCGACCTGGTTGGCGAGTTGATATAGCGCTGGTCTTCTATGCCCAAGGTTGCGGGTTCGATCCCGGGCCAGGTCGATGGCATTTAAGTGTGCTTAAATGCGACAGGCTCATGTCAGTAGATTTACTGGCATGTAAAAGAACTCCTGCGGGACAAAATTCCGGCACATCCGAAGACGCTGATATAACCTCTGCAGTTGCGAGCGTCGTTAAATAAAACGTAACATTTTTTTTTACACTGTGTGTAGGTGAGAGCATAACTACCTTCTACTCTTTCTAAAATCTGGTAATTCGATTACAATAGGGACCAGTCTTCTGTTTCGACTGGTGTAATTTTCCAGTTGCAGTTTCTGTACCGAGTTTGTATATGCCCATTGTGTGTTTAGTTTATTAAAAAAATTCAGTTTTCTGTGGTTTGTGAAAAGTGTAAACTCCAGTATGTTATATGAGAATTTGAGAGGTAAACTCGGTGAAACGTTTGGATTTAAATTGAACGATCGTGGAGAAGTGCTTGACAGAAAAAAAGTTTTTTCGTGTTTAGTGATGCAGGAAACATTGTTACTAAACGTAAAGCGGCACTTAATTCGGAGCATGTGAATTCACTGACATGTTTAAAATCATGGATGAAGAAGTATTAACTAAGTGAGTCTTCATATTTTTTGTTATTTATGTTTGTCTCAAAAATTCCCGGAGAAATTGTCGCAATAAATTATAAGCCTCGTAATAAATATGTTAGTAAGTAATTAAAATAGTTGTTTTGTAATATAACGCTGCAATATATACAGACATGTAATTCTGTTTTACAGTTCAAGAGGGGGTTCAAATCTGGTAACCCCCCCTCTTGCGTATGCCTCTTTAACAGACCTATAGCTCTTCTACCATCAGTAGTTCACGGTCAGATTGTAATATTATACTGTATTGTACACAGAAGAAGAAGAAGAAGAAGAAGAAGAATATAATTTATTTATATTTGTTATTTTGTGAATCCATACACTTTCACCTACCTACCATATTCAATGGAATGCATTGAAAATAAATACCGAATGATGTTTTTGTAACTGTATGTACAACTGCTGCAGCGATGGTCAGGTAGCTAGCAGATAGCTACGGTACACTGAGAGAGGACTAGGGAACCCAGCTGCCTAGATAAGTTGCGCAGACAGTACATTCACTTCTATTTTTCATGTCACAATTGTGTTCATTTTCTTCTTGTTAATAATGTTCTTCGTTTTCAACTCATAATGCGATGTTTTTATACAATGAAGTTAGAGAAAAGGCGATGTAGCAGTTATTATTTGATAAAAAAACTTCAGGAAGAGTAATTATTGGCTTCTTGTTGAGCGGAATGACACATGTTTACTGAATGCTAATCGTCGTTGTGGTGGATGATATATTGAGGTCGGACTGTGTGATTGGTCAGGACTGCAAGTGGTGGCGGTCTAATTTAATGCACTGCACTAGCGTCTGAATTGTGGCGGAGGAAACCGCACATACGGGGGGGGGAAAAGTCAGCGAGCTCTGCCCAACTCGTATATTTCGTTGTGTGTGTTTACCAACAGGATTTCGAATCTGGCTCTTTTGGCTCAATATTTCAGCGTTCTGTAAATATTTACTCTTTTGCTATATATTTGTCTTGTGTGTGTATTATCAGCTATTCTGGTGACAGAAACTGAACTTCGAAAAGGAGGGTGAAATGAAGAAAACAGCAAAGTGCAAAGTGCCAGAGTTTCATTATTGCACGCTCATACACGCCATGGGAACAAAGATTACACACAGAGCATATCTAACTGCTACTAATTCTGTGGTTGCAAGGTAAAAGTTAATATTTCAGGTTTTGGTGAAAGTGAGACCTTGCGATATTTTGTGCATCCTGATGGTATCTTTATTGTGGTAAAAGATGACATACATAACTCTATTGTTTTTCTCTCTAATACGTTGTTATGAAACATGATTATTATGATTTTATAGAGTGGTTAAAAATTTAAATGATCGCTTCTTAAAAAACTGCAAGAAAAGATGTAGGCCCTATCATATTTTATCTTGGAGCACCACAGAAATCAATTCTCATTTTGTAGTGTTTCTATGTTCGTCTGTAGGGACGTTGCGATTTTACCGATATCGGTAAATATCGGTAAATGGAAACATGTGCATGCATATACAGTATATATACAGGGTGTTTCCGAGGTAGTATTACAAACTTTCAGGGATGATGGTGAAGGGCACATGTATCAATTTGAGATAAGGAACCATGGTCCGGAAATGACTGAATCGAAAGTTATAAGCAAAAATAGTTATGTGGAAATGGAATTGTAATTTGGCACCACGTGCCCTTCTTCCCTTCACTTTTGGAATAATCGTGGAAAAATGATATGGGCCGGATATCTCCTACGTGGGTACTTGTACCGATATAATCTATGAGCTTGTCTACTGTTCCCTTTGGCTCATCCGTATTCGAAAATCAGGTCTGCTTATTCCGCTCTCGTGTACTCCTCCATTTCACTAGGACTGATCGACTGGACACTGCAACTTGTACACATACACTGCTGTCTACAGACGTGCATATCAGGACTGACCATGTCCGTTACACACTACGCTATCTACATTGCTTTAGTGTAGTTTCCTGTCCCCATCCCTCAGACAGCGCATTGAATGGAATACTGTAAGTAGACAACGTAAACAACGTCAGATGAATAGAGTATGTGTAAGATGTACAGATAAATACACATAAATAATGTGTACAGAGGAATAAAATTATTTCATTTCCACAGAACAATTTTTGCTTGTAACTTTCGACTCGGTCATTTCCGGACCAGGGTTCCTTATCTCAAATTTTATTGATACATGTGCCTTTCCCCATTATTCCTGAAAGTTTGTAACACCACCTCGGAAACATCCTGTATGTGTATATATATGTATATATAATGAAGTGAAATAGCCTTGGAGATTTTGAAAGAGAATGACTCATGTTGTATGTAAAAAAAAAAAAAAACTAAAATATCATGTTGGTGGAAAGTTAATAGTTTTTTCAGAAAAAAATGTTTTTCCCAAATGTTTAAGAACCTCTTATTTGGTAACTATTGCGAGTGTTATTTGTCCATATCTACAGGAAAACTAATGATTTATTTCCCTGACGTATTTCAATAGTATGGACGGATTTCGTGTAAATTTAATTTAAGAAACCTCTTAATTCAGGTCACTGCACGATACGAGCAAGTGGCAACGCCTTGGCAGAGAGCAGCTCACTTACCTAGACACACCAAAGTTCGTTTACATCTGTATCACGAGAAGAGTGTGTTAGCGGCGATGTTGCCGGACTGCTGAAAATTGGAACTTAATTTTCTAATTAACCGTGCATTAAATCACAAAGCGTAATATAGGTTTTCTATTCATTTCAGTGTACTTTATCGTCCCTTTCAATCTGCAAAGTAATTTCACTTCAACGTTTTATACAGGGTGATTCAGTAAAAGCGTGCAAAGATTACACATAACATTGTTAGGTAGGGAACTTGGGGCCTGCGAAGTCAGATTAAGGAAATATGAGCTTAAACATGTCTATTGCTATCGCTGTTTTCCTAATTATCCACATTTATTATTTACTTTATTTACACATGCATACTTACTTACAAATGGTTAATTGCCGGCCTCACATAAGTCCGCCATCGGTCCCTATCCTGAGCAAGATTAATCCAGTCTCTATCATCATATCCCACCTCCCTCAAATTCATTTTAATATTATCCTCCATCTACGTCTCGGCCTCTAAAAAGGTCTTTTTCCCTCCGGCCTCCCAACTAACACTATGCGTTTCTGAATTCGCCCATACGTGCTACATGCCCTGCCCATCTCAAACGTCTGGATTTTAAGTTCTTATTTATATCAGGTGAAGAATACAATGCGTGCAGTTCTGTGTTGTGTAACTTTCTCCAGTCCCCTGTAACTTCACCCCTCTTAGCCCAAATATTTTCCTAAGAACCTTATTCTCAAACACCTTTAATCTAGTAGGTATATTTATTAACTGGAATTATGCCTGAAGATACCTACATAGGCGAAAACGTTAGCAACATATTAACTTCAATGAATTATTTATATGTATAAATATTTGTTTGTAGTTTTTTTTTTAATATTGATGTCATTTTGTCTGTAGCTCATTCAATATATATTCGTATATTCCTTTTTCTTTTCCTAATCAGTTACAGCATCATTCTTTCTTCACCAACTCCTTCTAACACAGCTTCATTGTTTATTCTGTCTGTCCATTCTTCTCCATATTCACATTTTAAATGCTTCTAGTTGCTTCTGTTCACTTCGTCGTAATGTTCAGGTTTCTGCCTCTTACAATGCCAAACGCCATACAAAGCACTTCACTAGTCTCTTCCTTGGTTTATTTTTCAAAAGTATGCAGAAGGTGTTTCTTTTTCTATTAAAACCTTCCTTTGCCATTGTTATGCTTCTTTTGAACTCTCTTTACTTTGTATGCATTAATATGACCTTATACAGGGACATTATTTTATTTTTATTAACATTTCTAGTATTAACCTGGCTATACTTTTGGATTAAAAGTTGAGAACCGGAAACACCGTTTGCTACCCACTTTCACGACTGGAGTTCGATAATACTGCGTAAAATACAAACACATCATTTTGCTAGGTATAGGAGGGAAGAAAAGTAGTTCATCCATTTACGTAAACTGGGAAATATCGCGATTTTAAATTTGGCAATTTTCATTGGTTTTTGCTTAATCAAAATACAGTACTGTATTAACACGAACTGAGCTATCCATTCGGACGTATTCATTATGCAGTGTATATTATACAGTATAGAGAATGAAGTTAAATTAAAAAATAATCATAATATTGATATTTAAACATTTTTTGAAATGGTGACCATTCTTTTCGATACAGACTTTAGTTATTTTGTGCATATTATCTCACTATAGACTATTGTACCTAATTCCAATTACCAGTTCGTCCTTGGTATTAGTAACTCATGTTAAAATAATTCTGTACCTATTCTATAAAAGAGTACCTTACGTACTGTAAATTCAATCTTCACTTCTGCCCGATCCGAAAAGATAAAATTACTCAGTCGTCCTATCTACTGTCCGTTCAAGTGGTTTTGTCGCAGAGTCGTAGAAAGGGGGAAATCACGTGACAGTTAATTATTTAACGAGGCCATTTTATTTACATTATTTTAAGCAGTTGTATAATATTACGTAGACGTTCAATTCCTAACAGAAATTAATGTTTTCAGAAAAGAGCTAAGACTGCCCATCCACTAGCCTTTACAGAGAGGCGAGCAGAAGCGGGTGGGGGAAACCGGGATGCGACGTAGGCAAACGGACGACATTACCTGTGCGAAAATATGATTCAACATTGAAAGCTATTTCGTCACTGGAAAACGCGAACATATTTCTGGAACGTACTATACTCACTAACTCAGTACTCCTTACTATGTCAGTAAGGCGACTTTGACTGCACACGCGGCCTTGGTTCTATTTGGAAGTTTACTAGTAGATGGAGTGGGAGTGAAGTACACTAAAAAACTCGGGTGCTGTAAAAATTGAAGTAAAAATGAAATGATGTCCCTGTAGAAATACCTTAAAAACTACCCGTGACCTGTGGCCAACCCTGTATAAAATTAAGCAAAAATGA
Organism: Periplaneta americana; assembly: GCF_040183065.1. Lineage (NCBI taxonomy): Eukaryota > Metazoa > Arthropoda > Insecta > Blattodea > Blattidae > Periplaneta > Periplaneta americana. Next base: position 38,048,759 of record NC_091121.1, on the reverse strand, counting down.
ATGCAGTAGCATAAGCTAAATATAGCGCAATCTTTACATAATATGTACATGAAATGAACAGTCCTGCAAATGCACACGTTAGAATGGGAACTTGTTTATTTGTAAGTTGAATAGAACGACGGGCAATTACAAACAAAAGCGGGACAGAAAGAAAGCTCCGTAATTGAAAAGTGTTTTGCAACGCTTTAGTTGGTAATTATTTGTGTGTCACATGGACGAATCCAGCCCGGTCTCCGGAAGTGGGCAGCGGAAATTCATGTCCATTGGACTGTGAATTATAATTACGGAAATATGGTCGATATAATATGTGGTGCGGGTGGCCAGAGAGCCCTTGCATTGTTTTTGATTTGTATTCATTGAAATCTATATATGCACACGTGTGTATACGAATCTACGTTGCATAGGGGAATATCATTGACCCCAATTGTTTGCCAATTACCACTCCAACACGGCAATAAATTCAGATTTCGGTTAGGTATTGCCAAACTGAATTTTTTTCTGATTGATTTCAGTTTGAACATAATGGCGTAATGTCGTTTCCTCCGTTTTTGGCATCGATTCTTGGTTATACAGTTAAAATAAATGACATTGATTTTGGGGTGTTATGTTTGTCTATAAAACTGTGTGTTCACTTACGAATCAGTGCTACATAGTAATTCTTCTGGAAACAATTTTACAGAAACAGTATCCAATAATTAATTAGTTAAGGCTGGAAAGTAGGTAGTTACGTAGGTAGGCAGTATTTTATTCCACAACTCTTTCAAGTGCACAGGATTAGTCTAAATTTAGCGTCGAAATTCAAGTTGGATTAGATATGGACGACGAATTTCACGTGTAACCCTGTAGGGGTTCTTATATGTACAGGGACATCATTTTATTTTTACTTCAATTTTTATTGTACCTGAGTTTTTGAATGTACTTCACTCCCACCCCCTCTACTAGTTAACTTCCAACCGTTCACCACACAGAACCAAAGTTGCATATGGAGTCAAAGTAGCCTTACGGTCATATTAAACTATTGAGTTAGTGAGTATAGTACGTTCCAGAAATATGTTCGCGTTTTCCAGTGACGAAAGAGTTTTCAATATTGAATCACATTTTCGCACAGGTACTGTCGTCCATTTGCCTACGTCGCATCCCGGTTTCCCTCACCCGCTTCTGCTCGCGCTTATATAAAGACTAGTGGCTTAGCTGTATTAGCTCTTTTCTGAAAACATTAATTTCTGTTAGAAATTGGTCGTATATGTAATATTCTACAACTGTTTAAAATAACTTAAATAAAAGAGCCTCGTTAAGTAATTAACTGTCACGTGATTTCCCCCTCTCTTTCTACGACTCTGCGACAAAACCAATTGGACGGACAGTAGATAGCATGTCTGAGTAATTTTATCTTTTCGGATCGGACAGAAGTGAAGATTTAATTTACAGTACGTAAGGTAATCTTTTATAGAGTAGGTACAGAATTATTTCAACATGAGTTACTGGTACGAAGGACGAAACTGGTAATTGGAATTACGTACAATAGTCTATAGTGCGATAATATGCACATTAGGCTAGAACTGAAGCTTGCATCGAAATGAACGGGCACCATTTTCAAAAATGTGTTTAAATATCCATATTATGATTATTTTTCAATTTAACTTCATTCTCCATATTATAGGCTAATGTGATGTAGACAGTATAATATACACTTCATAATGAATATGTCCGCATGGACAGCTCAGTTCGTGAGTAAAAACACTCATTGTTAATACTGCAATGTATTTTGATTAAACAAAAACCGAATGAAAATTATCTAACTGAAAATCGCGATATTTCCTAGTTTACGTAGCCTAAATGGATGAACTACTTTTCTTCCCTCCTATACCTAATAAAGTGATTTGTTTGTATTTTACGTCAGTATCATCGAACTCTAGTCGTGGAAGGGGGTATCAAACGGTGTTTCCGGTTCTCAAACGTTAATCCAAAGGTATAGCCAGGTTAATATTAGAAATGTTAGTAAAAATAAAATGATGTCCCTGTATATGCCGTAAATCTATGTCACGGGGCCCAGAAACTTAACTTGGATCTCGGAGACAGCTGCTGAGGATTTTATTGTACTACAAAAAATATCGTACTTTGCGGTAGATAATAGAGATACGTGGATGGATAAAATGTCTGCACATTTAAAGAACAGAATTATTTCAGTCATTTATTATCACAATACACTGCTCTCGTAAACTGACTAAGGATATTGGAAATTCAATGAATGGTTTTCCTAAAATACGCTATGAAATGGTTTATATAAAACCATTTTTATTTCGAAAAGGAAGCAAATACGAACAAAGTTGTATTACACAATTTTATTTATTTATTTTATTTTATTGGATTATTTTACGACGCTGTATCAACATCTAGGTTATTTAGCGTCTGAATGATATGAAAGCGATAATGCCGGTGAAATGAGGCCGGGGTCCAGCACCGAAAATTACCGTACCCAGCATTTGCTCGTACTGAGTTGAGGGTAACGCCGGAAAAAACCTCAACCAGGTAACTTGTCCCGACCGGGATTCGAATCCGGGCCACCTGGTTTCTCGGCCAGACGCGCTGACCGTTACTCCACAGGTGTGGACCAATTTTATTTAAAAAAAATCTCAAATAATAACCCACTGAATGCTGGAATTGCAGTAAAAGATTTTCTCTTGGACAGAACAGTATTAATAAATGAGTGAATGAATGATTTTTTTTTATTTTAGTTGGTTGTTTAACGACGCTGTATCAACTACTAGGTTATTTAGCTTCGATGAGATTGGTGATAGCGAGATGATATTTGACGAGATGAGGCCGAGGATTCGCCGTAAATTATCTTGCATTCACATTACGGTTGGGGAAAACCTCGGAAAAAATCCAACCAGGTAATCAGCCCAAGCGGGGATCGAACCCGCGCTCGAACGCAACTTCAGACCAGCAGGCAAGCGCCTTAACCGTCTGAGCCATTCCGATGGCTTGAAATGAATGAATGAATGAATGAATATCAGCATCATATCTGAACATGTAGCTTAGTCGGACTGGGATTTGCTCCAGGCTGGTAATCTAGTGGGTGATTCAGTTTATGGATGGCTGGGAATTAGAGCCCCGGGTTAGGCTCTTGTCTGAGGTACGGACATAGTTGAGTGCATTAGCTGACGGCTTCTCACCCAATGGGAATGGAGTTCGATTCTGGACTGATTTGTGACATCTGTCCTGTAAGTTAGTTTGCGCACTTATGATATAATTAAATAATTATTACGAGTACTGTTCATACGGGGATGCATTTGGTATTTGCTTAATCTATTTCACGAATCTGAAATACAGGCCTATAATTTATTTATTTGATATTTATTCGTCAACAAATTTTACAATTATTCATAGTTAATAATAATAATAATAATAATAATAATAATAATAATAATAATAATAATAATAATAATAATGATTTATTTAACCTGGCAGAGTTAAGGCCATACGGCCTTCTCTAACACTCAACCAGGAGTAAAGACTGCGTTACAAAAACACTACAAATTTACAAATTACACTACAATTTTACGCACAAAATTGAATAAGATAATAATAATAATAAAAAATAAACAACAAATAAGAAGAAATCGGACATAATATATAACATACAGAAAGAAAGAAAAAAGCATAATAATATGTGAACAGCAGGTCAAAATAAATGAGGCATAAAAAAAAAGACAATTATTCATAATAATAATAATAATAATAATAATAATAATAATAAAATAAGAATAGTAATAATGATGATAATAATAATAATAATAATAATAGTAATAAAATAGTGCAGTACAAAGTATACAGTGAATACAATATTTCTAAGTACACACAATAAGGAAAATTAAGATTATATATAGCTCAACTTATCACATTAGAGATATAACATTATCGGAAAATATGAAAACAAAAATATAAAATAAGTTGAATATCATTAGAACATAAAAAAATGTGAAAACGTGGAAACGTGGAAACATGCAATACAACACTTGTCATAATAGTAAGTTAGTTTGGCAACTCGTCATAAGATAATTTTCTAACTTTGATTTGAAAGAATTCAATGTTCGGCAGCCCTTGACTTCAAGCGGCAGAGAGTTCCAGTGACGAGAGGTAGCAACAGTGAAGGATGAGGAATACAGAGACGATGCGTGAAGTGGAATTTCTAGCGTGTTATCGCGTTGTGATCGAGTATTAATATTATGATAGCGAGAGAGAGTATGAAATCGAGCGAATAAATAATAGGGGGATGAAGAGTGCATAATTCGATATAAGAGAGAAAGTGAGTGCAGATTTCTCCTCTCATGTAACCTAAGCCATGATAACTTCTTGAAAGAAGGTGAGATATGATCATAGTATCGAACATTACAAATGAAGCGGACGCACGCGTTATGAACACGCTGTAGTTTCTGAGCGGAATCAATCCTGAGATCACTGAACAAAACGTCGCAATAATCGAAGTGAGGTAGAATGAGTGTCTGTACCAGCGTCTGTTTTAATTTAGATGGATAATGATACAATCTTTTTAGTGAATGGAGAATAGAGAATGCCTTCTTACATGTATATTTAATATGCGTATCCCAATTGAGATTAGATTCGAAATGTACTCCGAGATTTTTGACGGTAGAGCTAAACGGGATGATTGTTTTATTCAGTTTCACAGGCGGAATATTCAGGTCGTTGACTTCAGGAATTAATCTACGGTTCGCGAACAGAATAGCCTGTGATTTACATGCGTTTAGGTTAAGCCCAAATTGTTGAGACCAGGAAGAGATGGAATCAAGATCTTCATTCAGACTATTAATGCTATCGTTTAGTGCGTCGGGACGGGCTGAAATATACAATTGAACGTCGTCTGCATATATTTGATATCTGCAGTGCTTAAATGAGTTGGAAATTCCATTTATATAAATAGAGAAGAGCAAGGGGCCTAATACTGATCCCTGAGGAACTCCTGTATCTACAGTACGCCAGGAAGAGAAACGATTATTAGATATGACACGCTGCTGGCGGCCAGTAAGGTAGGAGTACATCCAGGTGATAGCACTATCAGAAAGGTGTAGCGTTTGTAGTTTAGTTAATAGTAGATCGAAGTCAACAGAATCAAAGGCTTTGCTATAGTCCAATAAAAGGCTATAGTGTACCTTTATATTTCTGTTTTTCGATCCAACACCACTTTAATATCTACCCACACACCATTCTTGCAACGTGTTATAATGCGTGTGTTCGTTTCATTTGTAATGTCCGCTACTACGATCACATTTCGCCTTCTTTCGATAAATTATTGTGGCTCAGGTTAAATGAGAGGAGAAAGTTACATTCCCTTTCTCTCTTATACCGAATTTTGCACACCTCTACTCCCTCTTACTTATCTGTCCGATTCCACAGTCTTTCTCAGTATCATAACTTAAATACTAGGTCACAATATGATAACATGCTAGAAATACCACTGCACACATCATCTCTTTATTCTTCATCTTTCACTGTTGCTACTTCTCGTCACTGGAATTCTCTGCCGCCTTAAGTTAAGGGCTGCCGAACTTTAATTTCCTTTAAATGTAAATTGGAAAAATATCATATGATGAGTTGCCAGACCTAACGCGTTGCAAATATTTAATGGAATGTGTTCCACTGTATTTACTTTTATTTTTTTTTTGTTTCTTATTTTTATTATCTAAATCGTGTTCATTTATCACTTAACGCCAATATGTATCTCACTGTTTTTATTATTATTATTATTATTATTATTATTATTATTATTATTATTATTATTATTAATTTATTTATTTATTTTTGTGTACATTTTATTCAATTGTCGGTTTTTGGTTTAATTATGCAAATCCTACTTAATTGTAACCTAATACTAATATATATACTAATGTGTTTATTTTTATTTTTACTGTCTAAATTTTTTTTATCTAATTATCGGCTTCTGTTTTTATGTGATTCGTATTTGATTCTAACAACATTAATATGTATTCCGCTATGTTTATTTTTATTTTATGAGGTAAACTTTATGTAACTACCTCTTTTGATCTCATTATGTACCTAAATTGTATCCGTATGTAATTACTTAATTCCGATCCAGTTTTATGTTCAACTATGTAAGCAAGTTTTAATCCTGGTTGAGCGAAAGAGAATGCCTTACGGCCTTAACTCTGCCAGGTTAAATAAAGCCATTATTATTATTATTATTATTATTATTATTATCATTATCATTATTATCATTGATTTTATTATTAATAATATAATAATAATAATAATAATAATAATAATAATAATAATAATAATAATAATAATCCGTGGCGTTACAGCCCGTGAAGTGCCTAGACCGACTAGCCGGCTGCTGGCCTCATGCCCACATGTCGAAGCAGAGGTGGACGATCATTCAACTAGAATGGAGGTATCGTGTGGTTAGCACGATGATCCCCCCAGCCGTTATAGCTGGTATTCGCAATCGGATTTCGCTACCTATCGTAGCTCCCCAAGTGCATCACGATGCTGGGTGGGCACCGGTCCCATACATTGGCCGAAATTTCATGAGAAAATTTCTTCCCCCATGAGGATCTGAAACAGCGCGCATTCCGTAAAATAAATGTTCTATACTGCTCCAAAACTTTGACATTATTTTTCTCAAAACAAAAATTTTCAACCTAAGCTGTTATTGCATCCAGAAGATTTATCCTTCGAAGAGGTGGAGAAATTCAAATATCTTGGAGCAACAGTAACAAATATAAATGGCAATCGGGAGGAATTAAACGGAGAATGAATATGGGAAATGCCTGTTATTATTCGGTTGAGAAGCTTTTGTCATCTAGTCTGCTGTCAAAAAATCTTAAAGTTAGAATTTATAAAACAGTTATATTACCGGTTGTTCTGTATGGTTGTGAAACTTGGACTCTCACTTTGAGAGAGGAACAGAGATTAATGGTGTTTGAGAATAAGGTTCTTAGGAAAATATTTGGGGCTAAGAAGGATGAAGTTACAGGAGAATGGAGAAAGTTACACAACGCAGAACTGCGCGCACTGTATTCTTCACCTGACATAATTAGAAACATAAAATCCAGACGTTTGAGATGGGCAGGGCATGTAGCACGTATGGGCGAATCCAGAAATGCATATAGAGTGTTAGTTGGGAGGCCGGAGGGAAAAAGACCTTTGGGGAGGCAGAGACGTAGACGGGAGGGTAATATTAAAATGGATTTGAGGGAGGTGGGATATGATGGTAGGGACTGCATTAATCTTGCTCAGGATAGGGTCCGATGGCGGGCTTATGTGAGGGAGGCAATGAATCTCCGGGTTCCTTAAAAGCCGTTAGTTAGTTAGTTAGTTAGTTAGTTCCTTAGTTAGTTCCTTAGTTAGTTAGTTAGTTAGTTAGTTAGTTATAGCATAGTCTAAGTATACATTAGGTGTATTACCTAGCTCACAATTTTGTTGCTATTAATAATTAGAAAAACGTTACTACCGAAAGCTGTTATACCATTAAACCATATTTTGTTCTCTTTATATTCCCTTGTACTCCTTTTATTTCCCTTGTTCTTTTATTTTACTTGTTCTCCTGTAGGCCTACTCCCCTTTTTTTCTTAATATTTTCCTTGTATTCACCTTGTTCTCTTTGCAATCTCCTCGTTCTGCTTGTATTTTCCTTGTAGCAGCGATAGTTGTTTGCATTGTTATGTGAAGATCACATCCCAAGTTACTCACTCACTAGTCAGGAGAAAGACGGTAGATGTACGTGAATGTATCCATGCAATAGATGGGATTTGAACCTATGACCTTGACTTCCATTCGTTGTTAAAGCTGAGCGCGTACACTACGTATCTCGTCTCTAGTAGGTAAACAGATATGTACATTATTAAACATAATAATAAATATTAAAATATCTGTATGAGTCATTGAATAACAGTAGGTCTCTTAGGATACATTATTGGTCTACACTCTGGCGATAATGTTGTTACACATGGACATCCATGCAGGTGGATTTTGAATTCGCAACCCCAATATTTGCACGGGAACGGCCTCTGGGAATAGTATAGAAATCCCAACACCAATTAGTTAATTGCCTAATTAGACAAAGACAAAACATTAATGTATTAATTTTGTATTCATGATACGGCAGTGGAATAAATTATTATTTTTCTAGAAACAGAAAAACATTAGAAATAGAAGTTCAAATTGAAATCCGATAAAAAATTTTGCTTATCCATATTCGTTTGCTGGTAGTGATATTATCTTAAATATTGTATAAATAAATAAATAAATAAATAAATAAATAAATAAATAAATAAATAAGTGAATGAATGAATGAATAAGTGAATGAATGAATGAATAAGTGAATGAATGAATGAATGAATGAATAAGTGAATGAATGAATGAATAAGTGAATGAATGAATGAATGAATAAGTGAATGAATGAACAAATAAGTGAATGAATTAATGAATTAATAAATAAGTGAATGAATTAATGAATAAATAAGTGAATGAATAAATAAGTGATTAAATGAATAAATAAATAAGTAAATAAATGAATAATTAAATAAGACAAACAAATAAATAAATAAATAAACAAAAAAAAAGTAAACAAACCAACAGTGATGTTTCTTTTTCTATTCAAAGCTTCCTTTGGCCATTGTTATCTTCCCTTTGACTTCCTGGCAGCAGCTCATGTTACTGTTTATAGTACATCCCACTTGCTCTACTGCCTCATTTAAAATTCGCAAGTTTATCTTCTGTATTCTTCTTCCTATGACCATGGTCTTCGTCTTATTTGCATTTATGTTCATCCCATATTGCTCACAGCTGTCTTTTAGTTCCAGTAGCATATCTTTTAGTATCATTTCCTCTTATGCTAACAACGGCATATCATCAGCAAATCTTATGCTCTTTATTCTGCTTCCTCCTACTGTCACTCCTCCCATGTTATATATATATATATATAACATAAAAATTAAACACACATGATAAACAATGCGGTAATGTAAATAGACTTGTATATGGTGTTAAATTGAGAAATGTGTACAAGTGTATTTACATTTCCGCATAGTTTGTCACCAGCGTTTAATTTTTATGTTATATGTGATAAACCAATCTTATTTATATATTAATAATTTGTTGAAAATTGATCTAAAGAAATATGGTGGTAATATATTTTCTTTTGCAGATGATACTGTACTAACATTTAATGGGGAAAATTGGGATAACACTTATTTAAATGCTAGCAATGGAATTAAAGTAGTGAAAAATTGGCTTGACTCTAATTTCCTGTCCTTAAATACTAAAAAAACTACCTATATTCCATTTTCTTTAGCAACGAAAGGTTTACCTCCACCTATGAATAATTATCACTTATAATATTTTATGTAATGAATTAACAAATAATTATTGTAATTGCCCACATCTAACACCTTCCATACAAGTTAAATATTTAGGAATTATTACAGACCAGCATTTACGTTGGGATAAACAAATTGAAAGAAAGACAATTTATAAATTCATAATACTTCGAAATTTTATCACTAAGGAGGCATTGAGAATAATATTTTTAGCTTTGGTGCAGTCATTAATAAAATATAGTATAATAAATTGGGGTGGAGTAGCATCATCTGTACTTAATCCATTCATTTTATTGCACAGAAGATTAATAAAAATTTGTCTGACCAAAAATATGGATTACCCAAAAAATTTAATTTATACAGATTTTAATGTATTACCTATTGAAGAAATTTATAAATATAGTTTACTAACTTACTATCACAGAAATCAAATGAAACATAAATCTAATCGACATGAATATCGTACTCGAAGACAAAAGTCTACTTTCCCATTAATTGAGCCTAAATGTCATACAAGTGCAGCTCTTAAACATGGTGCTTGTTTCGGCCCAAGACTTTATAATAAAATTACAAACCATTTTCCAAATTTGAAATATTTTAAAATTGAAGCTTTTAAAAAAGAAATTTCTAAAATTACCCATGATATATAATATTAACAAATGTATTTTTTTTCTTTTATTTCTGTCGACTATATTCATATTTTTATTGTCTGATTGTCAATTTATATTAAATGTGCATTTTTCTCTCTTTTTCTCTTTCTTCTTTATTCTTGCTCTTGTGTTGTATTTATTGGTTTGAATTAAGTTACTTACTGTATTTGGTAAACTGTCCTTGTAAATTTTATGTTTATATTATTGACTAAGACCACACCATACACGAGCCTGGCTCTTACGGTAGTGAGTAGAAACATTTTTGTTTTACAAATGTAATTTGTACTCGCTAGGTAGTTAAATAAAATAAACCCACCTGAAGATGACTTACTATAAGTCGAAAATATTTGTGGTAATACTATTGTAACTTGAGATGCCAGAATATTAATTCTTCATTTTATGTAGGCCTATAGTTCTGTAAGCTGTAGATTGAAAATTACATAACAAATAAATACTTAAATGGGTATAATAGGCTAATTATATCTGAAGTGCTGAGAGCTAACCTAACTAGTCTCTGTTTACATGGTGTCCAATGACAATATAGGTCAAGCATTGCAAACGGACTCCTGTACCTCAGGCAGTATTCGCGCTCATGGCTGCGGTCTCCACATAGTGTCGAAGCTGTGTCTTAACCATAGAGTATTACAGAGTTGACATACATGCATGTGCATTTCGTAAAATGTCCATACGAACATTAAGGTTTTTTTTTTTTAGAATGTTATTGATTTCTTACTTTCTTGCTGAGTTTATTAAACCTCAAATAAATATGTTAATATTAAGAACTACCACTGGGAACTACATTTTAATACGAGAAGTTTGTTATCTACTTTTTCAGTACTGGGACTTTCTTTTTAATAACGAGAAGCTTGCAAACTCCACTTCGAGTACTAAGAACTTCGAGAGGTTTCTTTACTGTCATCTGACCATTAGAAATTTCATTTGAATGATGAGGAGCTTCTCAACCACCATTCGAACAAAAGAAAACTTCGTAGCACTGGAACTTCATTTTAATAATGAGAAGCTTGCAAACTCCACTTCGACTACTAAGAACTTCGAGAGACTTCTTCACTGTCATCTGACTATTAGAAATTTCATTTGAATGATGAGGAGCTTCTTAACCATCATTCGAACAAAAGAAAACTTCCTAGCAATTATGAGAAGCTTGCAAACTCCACTTCGACTACTAAGAACTTCGAGAGACTTCTTCACTGTCATCTGACTATTAGAAATTTCATTTGAATGATGAGGAGCTTCTTAACCATCATTCGAACAAAAGAAAACTTCCTAGCAATTATGAGAAGCTTGCAAACTCCACTTCGACTACTAAGAACTTCGAGAGGCTTCTTTACTGTCATCTGACTATTAGAAATTTCATTTGAATGATGAGGAGCTTCTTAACCACCATTCGAACAAAAGAAAACTTCCTAGCAATTATGAGAAGCTTGCAAACTCCACTTCGACTACTAAGAACTTCGGGAGACTTCTTTACTGTCATCTGACTATTAGAAATTTCATTTGAATGATGAGGAGCTTCTTAACCACCATTCGAACAAAAGAAAACTTCCTAGCAATTATGAGAAGCTTGCAAACTCCACTTCGACTACTAAGAACTTCGAGAGACTTCTTTACTGTCATCTGACTACTAGAAATTTCATTTGAATGATGAGGAGCTTCTTAACCACCATTCGAACAAAAGAAAACTTCCTAGCAATTATGAGAAGCTTGCAAACTCCACTTCGACTACTAAGAACTTCGGGAGACTTCTTTACTGTCATCTGACTACTAGAAATTTCATTTGAATGATGAGGAGCTTCTTAACCACCATTCGAACAAAAGAAAACTTCCTAGCAATTATGAGAAGCTTGCAAACTCCACTTCGACTACTAAGAACTTCGGGAGACTTCTTCACTGTCATCTGACTACTAGAAATTTCATTTGAATGATGAGGAGCTTCTTAACCACCATTCGAACAAAAGAAAACTTCCTAGCAATTATGAGAAGCTTGCAAACTCCACTTCGACTACTAAGAACTTCGGGAGACTTCTTTACTGTCATCTGACTACTAGAAATTTCATTTGAATGATGAGGAGCTTCTTAACCACCATTCGAACAAAAGAAAACTTCCTAGCAATTATGAGAAGCTTGCAAACTCCACTTCGACTACTAAGAACTTCGGGAGACTTCTTTACTGTCATCTGACTATTAGAAATTTCATTTGAATGATGAGGAGCTTCTTAACCACCATTCGAACAAAAGAAAACTTCCTAGCAATTATGAGAAGCTTGCAAACTCCACTTCGACTACTAAGAACTTCGGGAGACTTCTTTACTGTCATCTGACTATTAGAAATTTCATTTGAATGATGAGGAGCTTCTTAACCACCATTCGAACAAAAGAAAACTTCCTAGCAATTATGAGAAGCTTGCAAACTCCACTTCGACTACTAAGAACTTCGAGAGGCTTCTTTACTGTCATCTGACTATTAGAAATTTCATTTGAATGATGAGGAGCTTCTTAACCACCATTCGAACAAAAGAAAACTTCCTAGCAATTATGAGAAGCTTGCAAACTCCACTTCGACTACTAAGAACTTCGAGAGGCTTCTTTACTGTCATCTGACTACTAGAAATTTCATTTGAATGATGAGGAGCTTCTTAACCACCATTCGAACAAAAGAAAACTTCCTAGCAATTATGAGAAGCTTGCAAACTCCACTTCGACTACTAAGAACTTCGAGAGGCTTCTTTACTGTCATCTGACTATTAGAAATTTCATTTGAATGATGAGGAGCTTCTTAACCACCATTCGAACAAAAGAAAACTTCCTAGCAATTATGAGAAGCTTGCAAACTCCACTTCGACTACTAAGAACTTCGAGAGGCTTCTTTACTGTCATCTGACTACTAGAAATTTCATTTGAATGATGAGGAGCTTCTTAACCACCATTCGAACAAAAGAAAACTTCCTAGCAATTATGAGAAGCTTGCAAACTCCACTTCGACTACTAAGAACTTCGGGAGACTTCTTTACTGTCATCTGACTATTAGAAATTTCATTTGAATGATGAGGACCTTCTTAACCACCATTCGAACAAAAGAAAACTTCCTAGCAATTATGAGAAGCTTGCAAACTCCACTTCGACTACTAAGAACTTCGGGAGACTTCTTTACTGTCATCTGATTATTAGAAATTTCATTTGAATGATGAGGACCTTCTTAACCACCATTCGAACAAAAGAAAACTTCCTAGCAATTATGAGAAGCTTGCAAACTCCACTTCGACTACTAAGAACTTCGGGAGACTTCTTTACTGTCATCTGATTATTAGAAATTTCATTTGAATGATGAGGACCTTCTTAACCACCATTCGAACAAAAGAAAACTTCCTAGCAATTATGAGAAGCTTGCAAACTCCACTTCGACTACTAAGAACTTCGGGAGACTTCTTTACTGTCATCTGATTATTAGAAATTTCATTTGAATGATGAGGACCTTCTTAACCACCATTCGAACAAAAGAAAACTTCCTAGCACTGGAACTTCATTTTAATTATGAGAAGCTCGTTTGGCACTATTCGATCACAAGGAAATAAAATTATGTTTAATGATGAAAAACTTCTCAACTATTCTTCGATCACTTGGAACTTGTTTCTAATGATGACAACCTTGTTAACTAGTAGGCTTTCCATCACTATGAACTTCTTTTGTGCGAGATCGTGCGTATTTGCTTGGTTTCCGCACAAAACCAATCCGCGGAAAGTATAAAATTACATATTCATTATTCCCAACCTAACACACACAACAATTTCCCTCTTCTTACCGCTTAAGTGACATATCGATTTTACTGCTTTAGGCTTTTAACATATTATTTTTAGAGACGTTCAATATAGTAATAATTATAAATTGGAAACTTACCACTGCAATTTCACCTAAATTGCACTGTTAATTATTGTTTTTAAATATTTGCAAAAATTAAGTAAACTCTAAAGTTACTGCATTCGTGATGCAAGTAACATTAAGGAAGCCGTGAAAAAATCAACAAGATTCCGGACTCATCATAGACTGAGGGGGAAAAAACAAAGACAGACGTATATCACGGCCTGCTGGAGTATAGTAAACACAGAAAACATTTTAAAGCAACAATGTTGAAGATAGATATTTTTATTTTGTAAATTTGCCGTCATTGAACAGAAACCAAGATGGAGATTTCATTCCAACTAATTAGAAATTCGTCTTTCAGGTATGTAATAAACGATCTTCGCACAAAATAATGTACGACACACAAGCGGTATGTTTTCTTTCAATTCTCGGAAATTAAAAAAGCTCAACTACGTTTCCTTTTTCAAACTTTTCCTCGAACATGAAAACTTCAATATACCGCTCATGTTACGCATATTACTATTTAATGATGAGAACTCTTGAAGCTTATTAACTACTATTTGACATGGAACTTTTTTAATCATGAGAAGTTTGTTTACTAATATTCGACGACTAGGAGCTTTTCCTTTGTTGTTTTATTCCAAACCCAACTAAGTAGGTGCGCATGCGCACTGGCCATCGACACAGCTGACTTAGCAGTGTTTGGCGCGTTTTATTTCAATCCTTCTATTGTAGTTGCACGTTACAGTTCTCTACTAATATTCCTGACGTGACATTAAAAAATGTCATTAGCATTGAAAAAAGGAATCACGTTCTTAAGCTGATGAAATTCATACCCCAGGAAAATAGTAAAGCCAAACAATTTTATGAACAAGCACTGCAGGAACCTGAAGGGGATAATGATAATACTGTTCGTATGTATGACGAAGAAAAGCAGTTTATTTAAATGAAAATAAAAAAATTGAAAAATTTAATATTGAAATTAACATGTACATATTAAGTTCAATTAGTGTAGTGATAAATGTTAGATTTCAATTTCAGTGAAAATGGAGTATTGCAATATTCAATTGAACCATTTTCAATTTTTGTAAATGTAAAGTGTAAAATCTACGTTACAACTAATAGTATGTAATAAGTTAAACTATTTGTCATAATACCTACAGTGTAATTTTTTTTTCAGTTAACACAGCATTTACAATTCAATTATTTATTTCTGTAAATGAAAAATGTAATATTTCACGTTAAAACTAATACGTAATAGTAATATGCGTTACAAGAGCGGTAAGTTGATATTTTCATTTCGAGGAAAAGATTGAAAAAGCGAAACGTAGTTGAGCTTTTTTAATTTCCGAGAACATGAAATCAAACATACCGCTCGTGTATCGTACATTATTTTGTGCGAAGATCGTTTATTACATACCTGAAAGAGGAATTTCTAATTAGTTGCAATGAAATCTCCATCTTGGTTTTTGTTCAATGACGGCAATTTTGGAAAACAAAAATATCTCTCTTCAACATTGTTGCTATAAAATGTTTTCTGTGTTTACTATATTGCAGCAGGGCGTGATATACTCTGTCTTTTTTTTTTCCCCCAGTTTATAAATGCGAACTTAAAACTAACGGTAAGGTTATGTAATGATTTATTTTTCATTTTAATATTTTAACAATATTATTTATATAACATATTGCAGTAATAACATCGGCATCTTGTTGATTTTTTCACGGCTTCCTTAATGTTACTTGCATCACGAATGCAATAACTTTAGTGGAATAGTAGAGTTTACTGAATTTTTGCAAATATTTAAAAACAATAAATAACAGTGCAATTTAGGTGAAATTGCAGTGGTAAGTTTCCAATTTATAATTATTACTATGTTGAACGTCTCTAAAAATAATATGTTAAAAGCCTAAAGTAGTAAAATGAATGTGGCGCTTAAGCGGTAAGAAGAGGGAAATTGTTATGTGTGTTACGTTGGGAACACTGAATGTCGTATTTCACACTTACCGCGTATTGGTTTTGTGCGGAAACCAAGCAAATACGCACGATCTCGCACAAAACGTTTTACAGTATTTAGTAATACATATGTGCAACATTTTCTTGAGTTCACACAGCATAGGCTACTTGAATTCACCAGTATAAGGACATATTCTGAATTTTTTTCCAAATCAAACTAAGTCATGAATCAGTGCAATTTTGAAAAAAAAAACACGCTGCTATAAATTCTAAGATATAAACGTAATTGCCACAAATATTTCGTAATGTCATATCCATGTTATGACGGATGTGGTACAATATGAATTACTTAGACAATCAGCTCCAAAATAATTATTTCAATTTTATTGCTCTCCTCAAAAAAGTAGTTTTTTTTTTGACTTGGTTGGTTTTGGAATCCACCTCTTCAAATGCTTTTCTATGTTATTACTTCTACCGATTGCAGCTAATATCACAGTTAATACGATGTCGTTAGATAAATGATTGAAATATAAAAATATAAAATAAGGGTTTCACACTTAGACCTTACGAAGAGTAGCAAATCTCCATTCTGCTACTGGAAATCGAAGCCTGGTCAGCTGAGTTTGTATTTTATAGGCTCCCTCAGACATAATATTTACATCTTTATGCCGAAAATAACGTGCATTAAAATTACGTTTATTTCTTTAGACTTGCTATCGTTAGGGGCGAGTCTAATGGAAACAAGCATTTGGGTTTCCCGCTTCCCTTCACTCCTCTCGCTGGCTATCATGGTTGATTTTTTTGCATAGTTCATCAATCATTGCTGATCAGCGGGTGTACCAAAGCATGCTGATGCACCTACGTTGCTTGTCAAACACGTCTTAAATCTTCTTCAGTGTCATATAAAAGGAACTAGGTATTAAAATATATCATGGGAATTTTAGGACCATGCTGATCTGCCTACATTACACCTTGTGAAATAGCAACTATTAGGAAATTAACTTACCAAATCATGCAGTTTACCAATAATTTCTCGCAGTACTTTTCCATTAAATGTTTAGAATAATATTGTGATCATTAGGCCTAAATGAAATCTTGGATATGTTATGAATGTTTGTCACTGTGACATATTGCTTTGTACAGGGACATCATTTTATTTTTACTAATATTTTTAATATTAACCTGGCTATACCTTTCTATTAACGATTGAAACAGGAAACACCGTTTGCTACCCCTTCCACGATTGGAGTTCGATGATACTGGCGTAAAATACAAATCACTTTACTAGGTATAGAAGAGAAGAAAAGTTGTTCATCCATTTATGTAAACTAGGAAATATCGCAATTTTGAGTTTGATAATTTTCATTAGGTTTTTGTTTAATCAAAATACAGTACTGTATTAACATTCAGTCTTTTTACACACAAATTGAGCTATCCATTCGGACGTATTAATTATGCAGTGTATATTGTACTGTTACAGCACGTTAGCGTACAATATAGAGAATGAAGTTAAATTTAAAAATAATCATAATATGAATATTTAAACAAATTTTTGAAAATGGTGGCCGTTCATTTCGATACAGGCTTCAGTTCTTTTGTGCATATTATCGCACTATAGACTATTGTACCTAATTCCAATTACCAATTTCGTCCTTCGTACGAGTAACTAATGTTGAAATAATTCTGTACCTACTCTATAAAAGAATACCTTACGTACTGTAAATTCAATCTTCACTTATCCGAAAAGATAAAATTACTCAGAAATGCTATCTACTGTCCGTTCAAGTGGTTTTGTCGCAGGGTCGTAGGAAGGGGGGGGAACCAAGTGACAGTTAATTACTTAACGAGGCTCTTTTATTTAAGTTATTTTAAATACTTGTATAATATTACGTAGACTCCAATTCCTAACAGAAATTAATGTTTTCAGAAAAGAGCTAAGATAGCCCAGCTACTAGACTTAACAGAGGGGCGAACAGAGGCAGGTGGGGGAAACCGGGATGCGACGTAGGCAAACAGACGACAGGAGCTGTACGAAAATATGATTCAATATTGAAAGCTCTTTCGTCACTGGAAAACGCGAACATATTTCTGGAACGTACTATACCCCCTAAGTCAGTACTGCTTAGGCGCCCTCGGCTCTGTGTCGTGAACGGTTGGAAGTTTACTAGTAGAAGGGGTGGGAGTGAAGTACATTCCAAAACTCAGGTACAATAAAAATTGAAGTAAAAATAAAATTATGTACCTGTAGTTGGAAGACAGTTGTGGTGCTGACCCGACACTACGGGAGATTTTTCTGGTATCTGCTATAAGTTCAGGAAAATTTTAAGATGATGATTAGAGCTCGGACACGGCCAACCCTTTACATTAAATTAATTGAACAAGGACCATTCTGCTCTATAGTAAGAGCGGGCGGTTGGAGATCTAGGGCCGTATTCTTAGACATTCTTAGCGCGGGCTTCCGGTGGATGATCAGCGAACTAACGTTTTTCGTATTCATAAATCAGTGTCAGCGATATGATATGATATGATATGATATGAGATATGATATGATATATGAGACATATGATATATGATATGATATGATATAATATGATATGATATGATATGATGTGATATGATATGATATGATGTGATATGATATGATATGATATGATATGATATGATATGAGATATGATATGATATGATATGAGACATGATATATGATATGATATGAGATATGATATGAGATATGATATGATATGAGACATATATGATATATGATATGATATGAGATATGATATGATATATGAGATATATGATATGATATGATATGATATGATATGATATGATATGATATGAGTCCTGTACAAATAACCAGTCGATAGCCGGGGCTAGTTTAGCACGCTCGTAGCGCGGTCTAGCGAAATGAAGAGTCCACTGCAAGAATGATGGATGTCACTTTGTCGAAAATGAACCAAGACTGTCAATGCATAGCTTAAGACATATAGAATGTACATAGAGAATTATATGGCATTAACACTGATAGTTAGACTTCGTGGAATTGCCACGGGAGTCCACGCCTATGGAGTAACGGTTAGCACGTCTAGCCGCGAAACCAGGTGGCCCGGATTCGATTCCCGGTCGGGACAAGTTACCTGGTTGAGGTTTTTTACGGGGTTTTCCCTCAACCCAATATGAGCAAATGCTGGATAACTTACGGTGTTGGACCCCGGACTCATTTCACCGGCATTATCACCTTCATCTCATTCAGACGCTAAATAACTGAAGCTGTTGATAAAGCGTTGTAAAATAACCTACTAAAATAAATAAAATTGCCACGGGAATCGTAAGGTTTACTGCGCACGCGGTATGGAATGTATGAGAAGGGGGCGTGCAAAGAATTGAGTATGCCTCTGATGTAAACACTGAGCAGTATACTGTGGTTACAATAAAACTTGTATCCTGCATTCAAGAAATATAATGAATGATCACTGAAGTAGGAAATGTCTATTGAATATGTGCATTGCAGTGAAGAGTTACGTATATTTTGAGCGACTGTAAAGTAATCACCTCCGATGGTCACTTTAACAGTTTTTATATTGGGAAATGTACGTTCAACATTACACGATGTAATACGTGCATATTTAAAGAACAGAAAGTCACTACTTTTTAGTACACCAACTTCAGACGTCTTGACGTGACCTGATAGTACATCATTTATAATACGAAGTTGTGAATATGCAGAATTTTTAGCAATAATGTTTCTCAACTTACATTTTACTTTTTCTGAAATTAGTGAATATAATTGTTATTTTGGATAACGATTTGTGATACTTTATCCACTATATTACGGGCTTCTGAGAGTTGTAGTTTAGACGATTCTAACAGGATGATGCTTTTGGACACGATTTTAAAATTAGAATCAATGAACAGAATATCTTCCAATAGCTGTTCAGAAGGCAATGATTTTACAGCTGCAACAGCGGAACTGTCTGTGCTATCCAATGCATCAATTACCTCCATTATTTTGCTTTAATGTTCTGCATAATAATTAATAGATTCCAACGTTCCCCAACAACGGGTCAAGACTGGCTGCGGAGGTAAGGGTATTCCAGGGGTAATTGTTTGAAACAGCAAAACTCTCATTGTAGTATGTTTGATTGAATTCTTGTCTGCACTGAACAAATGTTAAGCTTTGACTATTCCAACCACAGTAATGCAAAAACAAGTGCTTACATAGGTATAAATTAGCTGTAGCTGCTCCATCTACTTGGACCGGTCACAACTCTTAACATGAACTGCTTATACTACGAGACCGGGCGGTCGCTCACCTCCTCTATACTACCGTACATCGGCAACCTGATTGCATGCTGCGTGTGGCAATTCAACTGATAGTCATTGTCCAGTAATGATGGGAAAATCACAGTTAAGCTTTGAGCGCTAAACATTTCGAACTTTCAATTGCTTCTCCTGCAAAATACTGGGTGTTCATTTCAAAGTGTGTCATGACATCACTGTTGTTGAGTCACCGATTTGAAGCGAGTTTCAGCTTATATGTCAGAGAAGTTGTCTATTATTCAAGGCGTTCAATCTGAACTTGAGAACGTGTACGGTATAACTTGAACGTCGTAGCAACAGATGGCGGTCTGTACGGTCTGTGTGCTACCATAACCTCTTTCGAACTGTGTTTTGCGCCGGCAAGTCGTACGCAGGGTATTTGTTATCATCGGTTGCGTACGATAACATTCCACAACACAAATGAAATGCTCCGTGTCCATGTTGACCGTCGAAGTTTTTTTATTAGGTTATTTTACGACGCTTTATCAACAGCTTAGGTTATTTAGCGTCTGAATGAGATGAAGGTGATAATGCCGGTGAAATGAGTCCGGGGTCCAGCACCGAAAGTTACCCAGCATTTGCTCATATTGGGTTGAGGGAAACCCCCGGAAAAAACCTCAACCAGGTAACTTGCCCCGACCGGAATCGAACCCGGGCCACTTGGTTTCGCGGCCAGAAGCGTTGACCGTTACTCCACAGGTGTGGACCCGTCGAAGTTAATGTCAACAAATACGTAAGTAATCGTCTTAACCCTCTCCCCATATCCCGACAGTACGTATTTCCAAACAGTTCACATTCTTGCCACTACTGGCGTTACCGTACGTATCGGTACGTACTCTTCAGAATGAACGCCGTACTTGCTAGGCAACTTCTCTGGCTCATAGGTAATACACCTCTGCGGAAGTTTAGGAAGATTGGATTCTCTAGGCTCATCGGCTAGCCACATGACGGCATACAGCGAGCCATGACACACTTTGAACTGAACACCCAGTATATTCCAAATGACATCCATCATTCTTGCAGTGGACTCTTCAAATGTCTATGAATAGCACCCCATGACCCTAGTTCCTGTACGCTATATATATAAGGTACCTGAGAGTATTAAAGCCCAGCATGTTATAAAGCCCACTACCTAGTTTTGCCTTTGGTTATGCAGTTTTGCAAAAGAGGGCAACAGCTCTTAAGACCTATTTCTTCATTCGAGTGAGATATAAAGAAATTAGATTCTCGTTCTTGTTTGTAGCTGACTGGTGGCTACGACTTATGTGTGATTATTTCTGCTTTCGTTATAAAATATTGCAAAATTTAATTTGATATTTGAGCCGTTCAGAGCACAAGTGGTGTAAGTAAAAAATGAGGTTTAACGTAAAAATTCTGTAAAATACAGCGCAAAGTAGCAATTAATATGTCCTTCGTGCTATCCACTGAGTACTAATAGTTTAAATAAATTGAATATTAATTGCTACTCTGCGCTATATTTTACAGAATATTTAGTTTAATCCTCATTACCCATTTTTGACTTACACCACTTCTGCTCTCAACGGCTCATTTAATCGTTTTACTGTGTGTTATTAATATAATATTGGGCCTAAATGCACGTTATTGTGTAAACATTAAGAAGTTTGGGGCTACCGTGAAACTTTCGCTAATGAGCATAATATGAGCACTCCATAAATTAAAATTGGCGCGAAGTAACAGAGCAGGAAATAAAGCCCATGAAATAAATACGTGGAAACGCCCACAAGTTCATAGAAGTCCCTGAACTATAAAGCTCAAACTCTGAAGCACAATCTTTTTTGCAAGAAATGAAACACGAAAGACTGACAATTCCTAATGCAGAAAGAGCATTGAATGAACCATCAACTTCAGGATTTGTAAACATCCAGGGGACGCGGATGTGTTCTGTCTGCGAAGAGAATTGTTGTAGATATACATGTGTGTGTCTCTTGTGAATGTTGGGTGCACGATGAATGTGTAGGCCTCACTGAGGAAAAAACTGAACACTTTGTATGCCCAAATTGTGTTTAATACTTATATTCTTTATTTTGGGCCTTATTATCTGTCACAGCAGGACATAAGGCCCAGTGATATGATGTTAATTTTCATTGCTCATAGCATTTATGTGTCTGTTTAAATATTTATTTGAAGTAAAATATTATAGGATAACTATAAAAGTGTGCTATTCCATTCTTTAAAAATTGCTAAACGTCTCCATTTCAAAAAAGAACGTTTTATTCCTTAGGTGGGCCTTATTACCCCCGGTTATCATTTATATATATATATACTGGGTGTTCAGTTCAAAATGTGTCTTGGCTCGCTGTATGCCGTCATGTGGCTAGCTGATGAACCAAGAGAATTCAATCTTCCTACACTTCCGCAGCTCAGGTGTATAATCTAAGAGGCAGAGAAGTTGCCTAGCATGTACGGCGTTCATTCTGAAGAGTACGTACCGATACGTACGGTAACGCCGGTAGTGGCAGGAATGTGAACTGTTTGGAAATACGTACTGTCGGGATATGGGGAGAGGGTTAAGACGATTACTTACGTATTTGTTGACATTAACTTCGACGGTCAACATGGACACGGAGCATTTGATTTGTGTTGTGGAATGTTACCGTACGCAACCGACGATAACAAATACCCTGCGTACGACTTGTCGGCGCAAAACACAGTTCGAAAGAGGTTATGGTAGCACACAGACTGTACAGACCGCCATCTGTTGCTACGACGTTCAAGTTATACCGTACACGTTCTCAAGTTCAGATTGAAGAACGCCTTAAATAATAGGCAACTTCTCTAACATATAAGTTGAAACTCGCTTCAAATCGGTGACCCAACAACAGTGACGTCATGACACACTTTGAAATGAACACCCAGTATATATATATATAGAGAGAGAGAGAGAGAGAGAGTGGAAATAAAATAACCCTGCAGACTTTCGGAGCAAATAGCTGGTGTATGTGTAACAAAAAAACTGTATAGATAATATTATATTGGTGGAAAGTTCATAGTTTTTAAGAAAAAAAGTCTTTAACACCCTCTTATTCGGTAACTATTTCGAGTAGGATCGTGATATTTGTTCATATCGATAGAAAATCTAATAACGAATCATTTATCCCTTTGGCATATTTCAATAGCATGAACGGTTTTCTTGTAAATTTAACTTAAAAACCACTAATTTCAAGCCACTGCAGGATACGACCAAATTGGAACGTCGTAGCCAGAGAGTAGTTCACCTAGCGAGACAGACCAAGTTCGTTGACCTTTTAAATTTTCTATTACGAGAAGTGTGTGTTAGCGGCGATGTTGTCGGACTGCTGAAACGTCCAACTTAATTTTCTGATTAACCGTGTATTTAATCACAAGATGTAATAAAAGTTTTCTATTCATTTAAGTGTATCCTATCGTACCTTTCAATCTGCAAGGTTAATTTATTTCCACCCTGTATAAGCACAGACTACTTTTCTGAGTTTTGTAGTTGAGAGAAGCTGGGAAAATAATATAAGTTTACCTAACATCGTAAAATTTAGGATTGTCTGAAGTTGTAGATGTCGGTTTTTTTTATTGAGTAGTAACATTTGTACTTCAGTTTATCCAGTTCTAGTTTTGATTCCGAAGTTTAATGTTATAGTTCGTTATATAAAATTCATAGAACGGTAGTCATTTGATATACAATATCGAACTTAATTCTTGGTATGTAATTCTATGCAATTTGTACTATTAAGCAATGTTAAATGGTAAAAAATAACATTCACAATATGAAGTTCTGTGTAATAAATACGCCTTTTCATTGTGTAGCAGAAATTAATTAATTTATTTGGCTCAATATTCCGTAATTAGAATTGCATGCAGAATATGCTTGAATGTTATTGGAGTCCCTCTGTATCACTGACCAAATCAATTAACAAATCACTCGTAAATGAGTATTGCTGTTTTAACAGATTTCAATTTGTTTTAAAACAATCCATTTAATTAACAGACTAGCATATTTGTAATTCTGTGAAATCGTATAAACTATTTCATAGTTGTGTAGGTGGAGAGAAATTTTGTCCCCCACTCCCGGCCCTCTCAGATGGGATTGGTCGAATTTTGAAATATAATTGTCAGTTCGCAACAAAATTACTATAGTTAAATTGAAATTATGAAGAATTTTCATTTGTCTGCAGTGAATTAGACAGAAACATGGCGTCATGGTAACCAAAAACTGATTACTGGTCTGCGACCTTTATGAATAGGTCGCGCTTGAAATATGTTGAAATAATTTACGTATATTTTCGTAATTGGGTTTCTATTAATATGGTTTGCAGTGATTTCTCGTCTCTTCAAGCGAAATAAAAGCACAGTCTACTATATACAGTCACGAAGCTTGAGTTTTGAGGGTGCTAGAAACAATAGACTGTGACGGTACTATTTTGCATTGCCTGTAATGAGGCGATATTAGCGATCCTAGTGGTGAGCAACTATCTAATGTTTGCATATTTATTACGTATTGAGCTTCGCGACTGTATATACTAGACTGTGATAAAAGTATCAGGCATAAATGAAATTTTCTGAAATAGTACTTTAAGTAGCTATTGTTAGGTGATTGTATCCTTCGGTTATCGACGTCAGTTTCTGCATTCTAGCCATCAGTTATGTTAGTACTTTTTGAGATGTTAGCTAAAGTTATATATCCTTCTTTTACTTGCGCAACTTTTCCTAAAGGCTACCGATTTTAAAGATGTATCCAGTTAAAAAGAAAAGGTATTGTAATACACTCAGGAACAAAAAAAACCGGACACATCTATATTTGCTTGTATTTTGTTGCCAATTATTTCAAAATGAAACAAACCCCATTTAAACAAAATAATGTTTTATTTAGCACCTTTTACGACAACATTTGAAAAAAAAAATCTCTGATGAGAAAATTTACAAAAAATTACAAAGGGCGTATAACTATGACATCGTTTGGTCTAACTGTTTTTTTTCATTTTATGGTGCCTTAAACATTAAAAACTCTTTTTAGTAACGGGTATTACACCCTCTGGCTTGAATAACTGCATCCATACGTCTTGGCATGCTCTCAATTTGGTTAGCAATGTCTTCTTGAGGAATAAGTTCCCATTCTTCGCCAAGTGCTCGCCTCAACTCTTGTAACGATTCTGGTCTCGGCCGTCTATTCTTAACACGCCGTCCCAGCATGTCCCACACGTGTTCAATTGGGTTCGTGTCTGGACTCCTTGCTGGCCATGGAAGAACATGGATTCCCACTTCTTGCAGATAATCTCCGACCGCATGGGCAATATGCGGCCGTGCATTATCATGCATTAAAACAAAATTATCGCCTACAAATTGGCCAAATGGCACAACATGATCAGCCAAACATTCATTTATATACATATCAGCTGTTAGTCTTCCATTTTCAACAAAAACCAACTCTGTACGAGCATCCGTACACACTCCTGCCCAAACCATCACTCCACCACCTCCATACGGCACATTTTCGGAAACTCAGCACTGTGAAAATCATTCTCCCCTCCTCCAAACTCTTTCACGTCCATCAGGTGAGCACAGATTGAAACTGGACTCATCGGTGAACAGTTCACAGCTCCACTCTCCATTTCTCCAATCCCTGTGATCATTTGCAAAACGCAGTCGTTCAACTCGATGCATCCTGAGAAGTCTGGGAACAGTTGCAGGTCTACTTGATATCAGTCCACTTGCTTTCAACCTCCCTCTAACTGTTTTGGCCGAAATTGGGCATCCATGCATGTTAACGAATTGCTGGGCTATACTAGTAGCTGGCAGGTTGAGCTCCCTAAGAACTCTCAACACCATATACCTGTCTTCATTTGGATTTGTAGCTCTTGGACGACCCGAACCTGGTCTTCTGGTATATTCTAGGGTCTCTCTATACCGTTTTAAGGCATCATGGGTTGTGCTTCTAGCCATATTCATAACATTTGCAATGTAACGTACAGTGCGTCCATCATCGTAAAGGGCTACAGCTCGAGCCACATCTTCAGGTCGCATCTTGTTTTAAGACAAATGTTACAACCCCACTTAAACTCAGAAAATGTAAAAATAAAGAAATAACGAATGATAACGATAATGAAGCACAAAATGATTGAGACAAAATTGTTATAGCTGAGACTCCGAAAGCAAAATTGGAATATTTGGTTGTAATAGCTTGTTTATAAAACAAAAAACAATCAACAATGTATACACATCTCCATAACAACGGATGGCTACCATAATATTATATGAGAAGATAATGTTTTGCAAAATACCAGCAAATATTAAAGTGTCCGGTTTTTTTTGTCCCTGAGTGTATAACTATTTCATAAGCAGAAAAATGTTGTTGTTTTCTCCTAAAAAATCTTATCTGAAGGAGCAAGCACGGTTTGGATATTTGCTCATAATATACAAATACATTAATTACATAGCATTATTCAGTGATAACTTAGAAACCGATGTTAGCCTGTTTATTAATTAAGATTGTACGTTAGAGTGCTACGATCGATAAGGATACTACTACAATAATTTTAGGCCTGGTTCACAATAAACCGGAAACGGGATCGACAGTAATAACGAGAAGGTAAAAAATTGTTAAAATATTATAGAGGATACGTTACAAATATGAAATATGGGTAAAAACATGAAATATTGTGATATACGACCTGAGAAGCGTTGTATTCTAGCGGAAGCCTTCCATATTATTATGCACTGATACTCTCTTTCACATGAATTTGTTAGTTTGCAGTTGGAAGCTGAACTATGAACCGTTTATCATTCGAGGAAAGTGAATATTTTTCTTGAATATACATTGTTATTCCTCAATGTTAGAAATATTAATTATATAATTATATATTCTCAAGGGAAAATAATTTAATTTCGTTTTTAATTTATAATATGTTTTCAGGTTATGACTTACATTAGTGTGTCACAAATATGAAATACTAGTATTATTAGCATTCCATCTTTATACCTTGGTTTTATGTTCCGTTACTAGTGTTGGCACTTGTAGGAGGAAGGAAAACCTCACCTTTCAAAAAATTTAGAAAACAGTGGAATAAAAGACAATGCAAGAAGCCATAAATAAAGTCCGAGAAAAGATGTGAGAGACTATTCTTCTGGATTCAGTATTACTGTTGGGAAAACATCTTCTAATGAAGATGCTCAATGGTTGTTCTATGCTTTCCTTATTACAGGACATTTTGACTTTGCAATTTAGTTAATCTTGCAACTTGTTAATAGTATTCCATATTTATACCTCCATTTTAATAAAAGAAATGTGTTACATTTTGAGGAAATTATTTCTTTCAACCATTTTGTAACATCTTACGAACTTCTCGGTGTATCATTCACAGGGACATTCAGCAATCAACAGGACGATACTTTACGTTCAATATTCAAAACATGTAGGTTCCAAAACGAAAAGAAGAAAATGGTATTCCATATTTGTAACACATTCCTCTATATTTAAATGTGAGCATTCATAATTAACGAGAAGCTTGTCGGAGCTCGGGAACGGGAACGTAAAAGTTGGCGAAGTTTTAAACTTTGCCGTTCTCGTTTCCTATCACAATCCACTAGATTTTTTCTGTTGTCATCATAAAGCTATTTGGTCGTCGTATATTTTGTAGCAAGGAGGCCGTGACATAATTTCTTCTTCATTCACCGTTTCTAACTAACCCATTAATTAAGTAGAATCACTTCCAATATACAGGGCATATCAAAAGCCCGGCAACACTTTCAATATTTTATTACGCAAAAACTACTAATGATAGCACTTTCAAACACACGTCAGTTTAAAGTCAAACTCACAAAGTTATTCAGCCGCATAATTTTCAGCGACGAAGCGACATTCCATACGAGTGGGAAAATTAACAAACACAACTGTCGTGTTTGGGGTACACAGAAACCTCACAGAATCATTGAACATGAGCGTGATTCACCAAAGGTGAATGTTTTCTGCGCGTTGTCACAACGAAAACTGTACGGACCTTTCTTCTTCATTGAGGCTATTGTGACTGGACATTCATATCTGGACATGTTGGAGCAATGGTTGGTGCATCAACTTAGACAAGATCTCGATGACGATTTCATCTTTCAGCAAGATGGGGCTCCGCCACATTTCCACAATGCAGTTCGTGTTTACCTGAATACGGAGATGTCTGATCGTTGGATAGGACGTGCTGGAGTAAGGGACAGATGTTTCATGACATGGCTACCAAGGTCACCCGAAATGACTGCATGTGACTTTTTTCTATGGGGGTACGTAAAGGACCGTGTGTTTGTACCGCCTTTGCCACATGATTTAGAGGAACTAAAAACCAGAATTCGAGAAGCTGCCGCCACGGTCACACAAGATATGTTGAAAAGGGTATGGGAAGAGTTTGATTATCGTTTGGATATCTGCCGAGTCACTCGTGGTTCACACATTGAATCTCTGTAAGGTGTAAAACGAACTTTGAGAGTTTGACTTTAACTGACGTATGTTTGAAAGTTCTATCATTAGTAGTTTTTGTGTAATAAAATATTGAAAGTGTTACCGGACTTTTGGTATGCCCTGTACTGTATACTATGTGTATTATATGGTCAGACTGATGAATGTGAATTGAATTCATGTATATTCCGTGTCATAAATTTTTAATTTGGTTAACCTGTGTTTGTGGGCTGGCTTGTACTCGTGAGAGACTATTGGTCAATTATATAGCTACAAATAACATCAGAATGCCTTATATCTACTTTACTTTGTTATTGACATACATATCGATATGCGTAGTCGTTTCCGTTCTCGGATTGTTGTGACTAAACAATCTTCACGTTCAAATCCTCCACTTTCCGTACTTCATTCTCTCTCGTACTGATTGTCGTTTCCGGTTTATTGTAGATCAGTCTTTATAATTACTAATAACTGGGAAATATCCATAACCTGCACGGAATTTAAATCCACTATTGTAACTTTCAAGCGGCTTCAAAACCGCTCCTTATCCTCTGCCTACACACAGCTACTCGTTAACTTGCAATAAGCGACAAAAATAACTGCAGTGCGCAACCTTGTACAGGGACATCATTTTATTTTTACTAACATTTTTAATATTAACCTGTCTATACCTTTAGAGAACCGGAAACACCGCTTGCTCCCCCCTCCAAGACTGGAGTTCGATGATACTGGCCTAAAACACAAATAACTCTACTAGGTATAGGATGGAAGAAAAGTACTTCATCCATTTACGTAAACTAGGAAATATCGCGATTTTGAGTTTGATAATTTTCATTAGGTTTTTCTTTAATCAAAGTACAGTACTGTATTAAGAATAAGTGTTTTTACTCACGAAGTGAGTTATCCATGCGAACGTATTCATTATGCAGTGTATATTATACTGTCTACAGCACATTAGCGTACAATATAGAGAATGAAGTTCAATTGAAAAATAATCATAATATGAATATTTAAACACAATTTTGAAAATGGTGGCCGTTCATTTCGATACAGGCTTCAGTTCTTTTGTGCATATTATCGCACTATAGACTATTGCATCTAATTCCAATTGCCAGTTTCGTCCTTCGTACTAGTAATTCATGTTGAAATAATTCTGTACCTACTCTACGTACTGTGAATTCAATCTTCACTTCTGCCCGACCCGAAAATATAAAATTACTCAGACATGCTATCTACTGTCCGTCCAAATGGTTATGCCGCAGGATTGTAGAAAGGGAGGAAATCATGTGACAGTTAATTACTTAACGAGGCCCTTTTATTTAAGTTAAATTAAACAGCTGTATAATATTCCGTAAACGTCCAATTCCTAAGAGAAATTAATGTTTTCAGAAAAGAGCTAAGACAGCCCAGCTTTTACAGAGGGGCGAGCAGAAGCAGGTGGGGGAAATCGGGATGCGACGTAGGCAAACGGACAGTACCTGTGCGAAAATATGATTCAATATTGAAAGCTCTTTCGTCACTGGAAAACGCGAACATATTTCTGGAACGTACTATGCTCAGTAACTCAGTACTGCTTACTATCTGCGGTCTTGGTTCTGTGTGGAGTTGGAACTTCCTTAGTAGAAGGGGTGGGAGTGAAGTACATTAAAAAAACTCAGGTACAATAAAAATTGAAGTAAAAATAAAGTGATGTCCCTGTATAACCTGCAAATTTCTCGTGTAATCCTCCAACCACACGTGTTTGCTGATGTCTTTGATAAAGTGAATAAAATGAGAGGTAACAAATCTGACTGAAGCGTTTCCACCCTCCTAAAATTTCATATATGTTACATGAATCTCATATGAGTTTTCCCTCAGAGCGTTGCAGGTCAAAAGTCCCAACAGCTTCAGTATCAAAGGAATGGAAATCGAGTGTTGATCTTTACTTTGCTCTACGTAGCTTTAATTGCGCAGGTTGGCATCACTGATGTAGACGTCAACGTGTGGTAACTGCTACAACACCAATAAATCCAGTGAAGTCAGTGTTGGCAATTTGATGAGATCATACTGTTGCCATGGTCTGGGAGTTTCAAAATCATTTTTTCGTCTCTCTAGTTGAAATTACGCATAAAGATATTAACATCAAATACCTCTCTAGATAACCCCATGTCTTCAAAGACACTTTGTCTAGTGTTTGAGAAATTTGTTGCTAACATTACTGGAAAGTCTGTGTCAAAGCACTCAGTCCAAAACCGTACCACCTGATAAAATTTCTTCATCGGTTGTGATCTGAATCATTGGAGAGATAAATACTCGTGATATTTGAATAAGGTTTACTTTTTGGTTTTTGTGAAATATTATTCTCAACTTTCTGATTGTCTACTTCACCGTCAACCAGCTCACAAGCACGTCGTGTTACTTCAGTACGCACGGTGCTCACGGTGCAAGATCTGTGTCGGCGGGAACGTAGCGCAGTGGCGGCCTGTTTGTGTCTGTAATCTGTAGTTGCGTTTACCATTACACTATACATGATCGGATAGTAAATAAGAATACATCATGCGCTTTGGTAAACACTGTTCATTATCCCGCTTGTACCAGCACTAAATTATAGTCCAAACACCTAAATGCAAATAGCCTACATTGTACCAATTTAGGTAACTAAATATAACTTATTTGTAGCATATACTTGCAACATCTTTTTTAAGTATAGTTATAAAGGGACATCATTTTATTTATTTTTACTTCAATTTTTATTGTACCTGAGTTTTTTAATGTACTTCACTCCCACCTCTTCTACTAATGAAGTTCCAACTGTCCTCCACACAGAACCAAGGCCGTATATAGTAAACACCACTGAGTTAGTGAGTATAGTACGTTCCAGAAATATGTTCGCGTTTTCCAGTGACGAAAGAGCTTTCAATATTGAATCATATTTTCGCACAGGTACTGTCCGTTTGCCTACTTCGCATCCCGATTTCCCCCACCTGCTTCTGCTCACCACTCTGTAAAAGCTGGGCTGTCTTAGCTCTTTTCTGAAAACATTAATTTCTGTTAGTAATTGGACGTTTACGTAATATTATACAACTGTTTAAAATAACTTAAATAAAAGGGCCTCGTTAAGTAATTAACTGTCACGTGATTTCCCTCCTTTCTACGATCCTGCGGCATAACCACTTGAACGGACAGTAGATAGCATGTCTGAGTAATTTTATATTTTCGGGTCGGGCAGAAGTGAAGATTGAATTTACAGTACGTAGAGTAGGTACAGAATTATTTCAACATGAGTTACTAGTACGAAGGACGAAACTGGCAATTGGAATTAGATGCAATAGTCTATAGTGCGATAATATGCACAAAAGAACTGAAGCCTGTACCGAAATGAACGGCCACCATTTTCAAAAATGTGTTTAAATATCCATATTATGATTATTTTTCAATTGAACTTCATTTTCTATATTGTACGCTAATGTGCTGTAGACAGTATAATATACACTGCATAATGAATACGTTCGCATGGACAGCTCAGTTCGTGAGTAAAAACACTTATTCTTAATACAGTACTGCATTTTGATTAAACAAAAACCCAATGAAAATTATCGAAGTCAAAATCGCGATATTTCCTAGTTTACGTAAATGGATGAAGTACTTTTCATCCCTCCTATACCTAGTAAAGTGATTTGTTTGTGTTTTACGCCAGTATCATCGAACTCCAGTCGTGGAAGGAGGTAGCGAACGGTGTTTCCGGTTCTCTAAAGGTATAGACAGGTTAATATTAAAAATGTTAGTAAAAATAAAATGATGTCCCTGTATAAATGAAACTCGGGAGGAAATTAAATTCTTGTAGATTCAACCATCACAAAAAGAAAGTGTTTGTTTATAAAACATAACTCCCTCCAGAGGCATTACCTATTAAGAAGTAGGTTACTGCAAGGAGTAGGTCATTCAGTCAAATGTGGTATATTCGATAATGTGGCAACATTGCCTCAATCTTGAGCAAAGAGACCAGGAGGCGTCAAACAGTAATTGGCCACTTCCAAGGTCAACCTTGGTTGCCATGACAACAACCCGTAATCCAAGTGGTTAGCGACCGTAAGCCAGCTGTATCAAGTCCAAAATAACATTAATTCTAATATATTTATTGGAATGTAAAATGTATTTTTCAGAAAAATTGAGGAAATTGAGATACATCCTCGCCTTTCAGACAAAAAGACGTAAAAGAAAAACATCAATTTTAGAGATACGCCGGTCTTTAATACCCCCGTATGTAAACTACACATGAATGTGTTCAAAATCTGCGCTCTTCCAAAATCGTTAAAATTCGTCGAGAAGGCGACGACATGTGTGTCTATAGAATAATTTACAGGGATATAATGGACTATATTAGCAATTCAAAATCAATTTAATACTCATAAGATGTCAGACATTATTCCGAATTAGTGCACATGTAACATTTTAAGTACTGAAAATGCGAACCGGTGCGGAAATATGCGTATTTGTGATATGGACATGTCTTCTTTAACATAAAATTCATCTGTCCGTTATAAACCTCGACCTAAATACGTAGTTACGATTGTGAAAATCGTTCGCAATAAAATTGTAGTGTGAAATCCCGGCGGCCCACTAATTTTGCGGTGAGAATCAGTCATTTAGAACATTTAACACTTCAAAGGGGTAAAATGAACACGAAAATTGAGTTCAGCGTTATTTGAAAACCGAATTAAGTTAATAGAAACGGAATTAAAACAAATTAAAACTCGATTATTTTCATGTGTGCAGTGCATTATAAATTATTTAATATCCATTTCATAAAGCAATTAATTATTAACATAAAGATATTAAATCCTTGTGGAAACTCGGTATTCGTGCTTTTAAACTTTCTATGTGTATTTATTTTCAGCGATTTAGTTCTAATTATAAGGTATATAGGCTTACAACAGATTAACAATGCTTAAGCATCTTCCTGTGTCCAAATTTTTCTTCTGCATTCTGCTCTATCTTGTCAGTCTACTTTTACCATTAATTTAAAACAAAATATTCCTCTGTGCGGCAGCCCATGAAGGGCCAAGGCTTACAAGCAAACTGCTATTCTCACACCCACATGCCTCAGCAAATGTGAACGATCATGCAACGAGTACGGGGGTGATTAACTCGATGATCTCCCCAGACGTTACAACTGGCTTGCGAAATAGGTTTAGGCTACTCATTGTAGCTCCCCAAATTCATCACGATGCTGGATGAGCACCGGTCCTATATACTGGCAGAAATGTTGTGAAAATTTCTTCCCTTAATCAGAATTCGATCCAGCTCACATTCTGTATTGGAAGCCCAACATGACCTAACATCTAATCAATATTAGTGAAAATAAAGTATTAAATAATCGGCCTATAATATTTTGTGGACAAAGACTTTGATCTCTTGAATATTCATTTTGGAGTATTAGTAATTTATGTTCTGTAACACTGGTCAACAGTCATTTGGCGTCAGACGTAAAACTAACAAATTCTTACTAATTTCGACCACCTGAATTAAAAAATAACAAGCAAAATGTTCCATCACTTCGGGTTTTCGAGATGCACAATATAATTCATTTTCTATGAATTTTATTTAAAAAATCACCGTATTTCATGTGTAACTATTTTGTTTTACAAATGTGACGACCCATTATGTGAAAACAATATTAGTATAAGTAGGCCACCATGAGAAGACCTTGCAGAAACGGAAATTATTTTATAGCCCTTGTACGAGTCTATTTGGAGGGGATGAAACAGGTTCGCGGTATGAATTCGCTTGAGTTTACCTGATTTTACTTGAGATGTGTATTTCTTTCACTGTGAGCTTTAATGAAATGACTGTAGTTTATATTACGCAATAACCACCCTGTCAAAAGCACATCTAGAAGCGGAAATTGTTTTATGCCGTTTTCGGTTCCATTTAAAGGAGGAGAAACAGGTTTGCCGTATCAAATCACTTCAGTTTACCAGGAGATTTCCTTGATGTTAGCACAGTCTAGTATATACAGCCACGAAGCTCAATATGTAGTAAATATGTATCCATAGGTAGTTGCTAACCGCTAGGATCGCTAATATCGCCTCATAACATACACTGCGAAATAGTACCCGCACAATCTATTGTTCCTAGCACCCTCACAACTCATGCTTCGTGACTGTATATACTAGACTGTGGTGTTAGTATTCTGTGTAAGACGTATTTCTTTAAAGTGTGCTTTATTGATAATCTTCAAAGTACGAATAGTTTAGATGTGCGAATATGAAGGTTGTAGCATTGTTTTTTGGAATGCAATTAGGTTTCACAAAATTTTGCTGCTTTCCGTGCGAATGATACAATCGCGCTCGAGATAAGAATTATAAGATAAAAGTATGGCCAACACGACAATCACTAGAGCCAGGGAAGAAATAGTACATTATGCAACGATCCCATAATGGTAGTAATTAAGACGTGAGTATGTTTATTAAACTGACCTTGTGCAATACCTCCTAAATTGTGAGATGTGCGCAGACGCGAAAGTATTTATTTTTTCCGAGAAACAGATGTCGACATTGACCTTGATATAATCTAGAGAGTAAAATAAACATTAATCTTGATATAACCTTGAAATTGAATTAGACATTGAAAAACGAGATGACAAATTGAATTTATTTGAATATTATTTACAACTTCCGGCGGTGTAAGTTGCAGCTCGTTATCACTAGTGTCCGCCATTTTTACTTTTTCTAATCTCGCGCTAGTTGTCTTTCGATTGCATATCCGAGAATAATCGATACTTGAGCTTTCATATTGCTACAATGGTATTTTCTGATTGGTGGAACACCTGAACTGTCCACACCTGTGGAGTAACGGTCAGCGCGTCTGGCCGCGAAACCAGGTGGCCAGGGGTTCGAATTCCGGTCGGGGCAAGTTATCTGGTTGAGGTTTTTTCCGGGGTTTTTCCTCAACCCAATAAGAGCAAATGCTGGGTTACTTTCGGTGCTGGACCCTGGACTCATTTCACCGGCATTATCACCTTCATATCATTCAGACGCTAAATAACCTAGATGTTGATATAGCGTCGTAAAATAACCCAATAAAATAAAATAAAATAAAAACACCTGAACTTTAATGAATAGGTGTACTTTAATGAGGTCCATTAAAGGGCTGCTACCAGGTGTATAATTACTACATTTCGGCATAATAGTACATTATGCAACGAGCCTATAATGAAGGTAATTAAGAAGCGAGTATGGATATTTATGAAACGAGCGCAAGCTAATTTCATACGGCTTGATATTATTAATTTTCTTCGTATCTGACTTTGGCCAATGTCCCGTATGTTGTGAGATGTGCGCAGACGCGAAAGTATTGATTTTTTCCGAGGAACAGATGTTCACATTGACCTTGCTAGGCCATAAGAACCTACAGAGATAACATTGAAATTAAATTAGACATTGAAAAACGAGATGACAAATTGGATTTATTTGAATATTATTTACAATTAACGCTAATTATTATAGTAACAGTATTGGATTTCCAGCCTCCGTGACTTTTCGCTAATTCTCTTTTGATTGCATATCCGAGAATAATCGATACTTGCGGTTTTATAACGGTAGAAAGCTGATCTGTCATTGGCTGAACAGTTGTAACCTGAGTCGTCATTGGCTGAAAGACCTGACCTTTAATGAGTAGGTGTACTTTAATGACATGCATTAAAGGTCTGCTACCAGGTGTATAATTACTACATTTCGGCATGGTCGAGCATAAAATATTATACATCAACCCTTTGTACCTCAAAGTAAAGTAATTTTACCCCCTTTACATATTAAGTTAGGATTAATGAAGAATTTTGTTAAAGGGATGAAACATGAAACTGAAGCATTTAAACATATCCAGTGCAAAAAAAGGTAAAATATTTTACGCAGTGTAGCCCGAAAAAAAAAAAAAAGAACACATACGTTCAGTTATAGTGTGAAATTGAAAATATTAGTTTCTGACCTTTGGTTAAAAAAATGTCCTTCACAGTTGCAACTTTTTTCCTCCTGTAATTTATTTCGTAGTTACATCCTCTACAGGTCCAGAGCGTGATTGGGCAAGTGATGTCACGTTTGGGACGGAAAGGGGAACGCACCCCTTCATCACCCACCCCCAGTTTAGAGGGACAAGAGTGTGGGATAGCGTTATATTTATCACAGTTTATTACGCTTTACCTAATCCCTATGTAGCATAAACTAGGACGGCGTAACAGAAAGTAAATCGTTGCTGTATTCCTGCTTCACTTCCAAGGGCGCGGGAGGTGGGAAGGGGTGCAGAACGCACTGCCGCACCCCAAGGGGGCTGCTGTAACGGTACGCGCGTGAGAGAAAGAGGGGAGAGTTGGAAAAAGGTTAGGGGTTGGGAGGGAGAAAATTTGACCTAGTGTCCCAGTGGGAGGGATAACTTAATTTTAATATAGTTTACGGGAGGCTAATATCTGGGTACGAAGTCTCGCTGCGTGGAGCCGGTGTTAGCAGGCAAAACTGTGGAGTTATGTGTTAGCAGGGGCCATACAAGAAAATTGATTCTCTTGATGTTTCATGTGTACAAGAAGAGAGGACTGATTACGGTGTTAAGGTTCAGATGAATCCGAATTACTCAATAATCTCACTTGGTATGCACGCTGAGCTTCCTGCAAAAAGAAAGTCTCTGTGAGTTAGCGTGTGAAATGGAGACCCACCCGCAAGCGAACTTTCAGTTGAGTCATTAGATGAGCTGCTCTTCGCCAGTTGCCAGAATATGGGAAGGAAGCTCACAATGTAACAATGTCTACGAAAGAAATATGATCCTTATCAGAAATACAATTATGTCATTAAGAAATTTTATAGATATAATGGAACGACAGGTTGCACATATTATGTTTAATAAAAGTTTATTGCAATCCATCAACAATCGTCCCAGTGCGATCGAAATATCGATCTTTTACATTTGATGCTCTTATTAATGTTACTGGAAAAATTATCAATGAACTAGATATCGGAAACAAATGTTTGGGTATTTTCTTGGATCTACGGAAAGCTTTTGACACTATCAATCATAATTTACTTTTGGACAAACTACATACTATTGGAGTTAGAGGTATAGTTTTAAAATTATTCCAATCATATTTTAGTAACAGAAGGCAAATGACCAAAATTGAAGACCAATTAAGTGAATAAAAATATATTGATATAGGTGTACCGCAAGGAACAATTTTGGGACCTGCAGTATTTTATTTCTAATATATGTTAATGATCTGCTAAATATAAATTTAGAAAAATTTAATGGATCTATATATTCATATGCGGATGATACAGTAGTTATTTTCAGTGGTTTTTCTTGGCAGGAAGCATATAGAAATGCTAATATAGGTGCTAACATTGTTAAAAAATGGCTTAATTCCAACTTCCTTTCTTTAAATATATCTAAATCAACTTTAGTTCCTTTTTCGTTAACAGCTGCCAGTGTTCAAAATTTAAAATTTAGCGATAAATATAGACTAATAATACACAGTGAAAATTGTTTAGATCCCAAAAGTTGTAAATGTCCACCTTTGAAAGAAGCCACGTATGTCAAATATCTGGGTGTCATTATTGATCAGAATTTAAAATGGCCTCATTACATTACTTATCTTTGTAAGAGGCTTCGTAAAACAATTTATAAATTCGTTAATCTTCGATGCTACTTACCTATTAGAGTTCTACGAAATGTTTATTTGGCCATTATTCAGTCTATCATTCAATATGGTATAATTGTTTGGGGTGGAAGTACAAAAAATAATCTTAGTCCGTTAAATTTACTACAAAAACGAATAATTAAAATTTGTTTGAAGAAACGTTTCAATTATCCAACTAAATTAATTTATTCTGAATTTAATGTATTTAATATTGAACAAATTTATAAGTATACGCTGTTAAAATTTTATCATAAAAATCGTAATAAATTTGTATTACAGACACACAATTATGACACAAGACGAAATATTAATTCAACATTGAAATGAAATGATTAGCCTAAAAATGTCCCGTTAAGGGCAAAGGCCTCCTCCTATAGAGGGAGAGCTCTATTTGTCTCACGCGGTGAGCTACTCCGCGTAAGAGTGGAATTGTTCACTTGGTTCACATTCTGCACACTTTGGTATTGTTCGCTTGTTTCTGTCGCACTGGTTTTAGTCGCTGTTCACTTGTCTTCTTATGTTTCTCCAGTCTTCCCTATGTCTTGCTCTGCTTGACCAATGGCTTCCTACTCGTTCACTGAAGAGGTCGGCCCATCTTCGTCGTGGTCTTCCGGGTGATCTCTTGCCAATGCGGGGATTCCATAGTGTGACTTTCTGCGTCCATCTTTCGTCTCTAAGTCGTGCAACATGGCCTCCCCACTTCCATTTGGTGTTGGTGGCTTGCAGTGCTGGATCTTTAATTGCTGCCATCTTTTGTAGCACTTCGTTTGGAACTCTGTCCCTCAGTGATAAGCCTAGTATCTTTCTCAGCATCTTTCTTTGGCATATTTGGAGACTGTTACGAAGTTTGGCAGTAAGAGACCATGTCTGGCACCCATATAACAGTACAGGAGTTACGCAGGTCTCCAATATTTCTACTCTGAGTTTCTTG
Source organism: Periplaneta americana (assembly GCF_040183065.1). NCBI lineage: Eukaryota > Metazoa > Arthropoda > Insecta > Blattodea > Blattidae > Periplaneta > Periplaneta americana. The sequence continues at coordinate 38,009,585 of NC_091121.1, read as the reverse complement.
CTGAGTGTTATTCAACATTAGTAGAACCTAAATGTCTCACATCTGCTGGTCTAAAGCATAGCATAAATTTTGGCCCTCGGTTGTACAATGCTTTAACTAAATTACACCCAGAACTTCTAACATGTAACCCACTAACATATAACAAGAAAATTAGAAACGTGTTAATGTCTTCAATTTGATTAAATAAATTTATAGCCTATGTGTATGAATTAATCAACCTATATTATATTTGTATTCTATAATTTTGAAATATATATTAGTCCTACTTTTCACGTGCGATATTATTCTTCTCTAGTGTTAATATTATATTATATAATTCCATTGCCGCTGTAATTATATTTTAGTTCCTATTTTATTTTACTTATTTATTTATATTATTTTTATTTTTTATTTTAATATTATATCTGAACTGCGACCGAGCACGAGCGCTGCTCATTCGGTCTCAAATTTTGTTAATACTACTGTATCTTCTTTTTATATTGCTTGTATTATTTTATTTGTATTTCTCTTTGTTTGTTTTGTAATTATATTTCTTTATTCTGTATATTTGAATTTAAATAAAATTAAAATTAAATAAAATAAATTAAGTGTGGACGAAAGAGACGAGTACTTTCGTCCGTACGAGCATCTTCTGATCTCAAGTTTACATTTAAGTAAGTACCTCAATTTGAACGACAGGACTTTACATTAGCACCACTAATTTTAATTGTAAAGTACCTGATAAAAATTTGCACAAAAATTCAGAATGAACAGTAAGTAATGACATTAATTTCAGGGTTTATTCCCAGAGATAATTCAAACAAAATAGTTTACCACAATTTTGCTCATTTTTAATCCCTTTTCGAGATAAAAATTGCTTTATACGAAATATTTCATAGCATTTTTTGAGAAAACCATACGCTCAGTCCATTTAAGAGAGCAGTGTGTTATAATTAGTGCTAAGATTATGAAGACTTATAAATCATGAAAAAATGTCCTAAAAACAATGCATTTATGAACAAAAAATCTTTAAAAAATGCCCTTAAAATGCACTAAAAATTGGTCTTTACATAATTGGCTTAGTAAGAATATTAATTTTTAGACTAGTAGCAATTAAATTAAATTCTAGTACCAACTTTCAAGTTAATTTAATGTTACATAATTTTTCTAAGTAGTACACTTTAATGAATTATTTCACCTGATGTAGATCCATGTAGTCCACCACAAGGCCACTCTAATCCGGAACTAGCAGGTATAGAGGAGTCTATATTGAAGGGGTGGTTGGACTGATCCATTATGTGGGGTGTACTACGTTAAAATGACAATATTTGTGTAGAAAAACGATTAAAATAATATTCAAAATAATGGGTCTTAATTGAAAAAATATGTAGAGAAAATATCAAAGGAAGTAAATAATATTTTACATTAATAATGGGGATTTATGGCCAAAATTAAATGAAAATACCCCAAAAATGACCGAATAAAACAAAAAATGCTCTTATAAGTTGTAAGAGGTAAGAAATACAAAAAAATTCTGTAACAAATATGTTCTAAAACACTCAGTTTATCACATAACATATAAATACTAAAGCAGCTATATTTCTGGCTGACTAGAGAAAAGATGCAATTTTATAAAAATCTTAGCCCTAATTATAATAAATGATTGAAAGAATTTTAGTTTTGTCCTTTAAATATGCGGAAATTTGATCCGAACAAATATAACTTGCAAATCTAGTCTTTCAGGTAAGGCTCCCTGTAAAGCAGATTTGAATAATTTCAAGGGAAAAATTGTTCCGGGGCAGGGTATCGATCCCGGGGCCTCTGGTTGAACGTACCAGCGCTCTTTCCAACTGAGCTACCCGGGAACTCTACCCGACACCGTCTCAACTTTTCCCTTTATATCCACACAACTCGCGTGGGCTGACGAAACGCCAGAGACCCACATCGAGTGCACACAATCTCTGTGTGACTTGGATTGTGGTTTTCTGTTAACGTACACAGTGACGTATATATTATGCAAATCTAGTCTTTCAGGTAAGGCTCCCTGTAAAGCAGATTTGAAAAGTTGAGACGGTGTTGGGTAGAGTTTCCGGGTAGCTCAGTTGGAAAGAGCGCTGGTACGTTCAACCAGAGGCCCCGGGATCGATACCGGGCCCCGGAACAATTTTTCCCTTCAAATATAACTTTTCGTTGCGCAAAGGAATTTTACAATGTGAATTTCAATCATTCATTATTATAACACATTGCTCTCTTAAATTGACTGAGCATATTGGGAATTAAATCAATGGCTTTCCCAATACACGTTATGAAATATTTCATATTAAAAGAAATGTATCTGGGAAAGGAAGCAAAAGCCAGCAAAATTATTGTGTTAAACGCATTATTATTATTATTATTATTATTATTATTATTATTATTATTATTATTACTACATGATCAACGCTACTATTATTTTTTTTTAATCCAATGCCACCGGGTTGTCTTTTCGACATTTCTGGTCTTCTCTCCTGGCCGTGGCTTAGTTGTAATTCACTTCTGAGGTTGGGGCGCCTGGAAGGCGGAGTTACGTTACCCCGATGATGTGATAGGATGATTATGATAATGTGGTGCCAGGAGAGGTCTTAAATCTAAACTTAACCTAAATTCCAGACCATGGACGAACACAGGAATAATCCCCTTTAAGGAAAAATTCCTGTGCTCTAACCGGATCGCTATTATTATTATTATTATTATTATTATTATTATTATTATTATTATTATTATTATTATTACTACATGATCATCGCTACTATTATTTTTTTTTAATCCAATGCCACCAGGTTGTCTTTTCGACATTTCTGGTCTTCTCTCCTGGCCGTGGCTTAGTTGTAATTCACTTCTGAGGTTGGGGCGCCTGGAAGGCGGAGTTACGTTACCCCGATGATGTGATAGGATGATTATGATAATGTGGTGCCAGGAGAGGTCTTAAATCTAAACTTAACCTAAATTCCAGACCATGGACGAACACAGGAAAAATCCCCTTTAAGGAAAAATTCCTGTGCTCTAACCGGATCGCTATTATTATTATTATTATTATTATTATTATTATTATTATTATTATTATTATTATTATTATTATCATCATCATCATCATCATCATCATCATTATTAGTGCATTCTTATTATAATTATAAAGAGTAAATAGCATCAGACTCGCATAAATAAAATGGAGTTTGAGCCAAGTGACCCACCAGAGTTGGGAATTATGATAAGAAATGAAACCCGCACTGTTCTCGTATCTGGTGCAGGCAGGAAGCAGGTCGGGTGCGCCTCCTCATTGCTCTGTGACTTCTACAAGAGTTTCTGCCCTCTTACCCTCCCCCTCTCTGCTGTCCCGCGGGACAGATTTATACTGATGTCAACTCTGGAGGGGAATTATGGCATTTCTTGCTCTGTTATACTCGTACAGACACTCCCTTCCGCAAAGGTGAGCTTGAAATTAAGACAATGCCGCATCGTGTAACGCCATGAACACTTTTTCTAAACTATTCTCTAGGGTTCATTTCCCTCAAAACCATAATATGTATTCAGTCCTTCAAATTAATTTTCTCTACTCATTTTTTTGTTTTATTATACTTTTTATTAAGGATAAATAAAGGACTCTTTATGATTTAGAGCAGCGGTCGTCAGCACTAGCTGAAATGGATAAAGAGTAACGAGTACAAAGTAATATGTAAGTATTTATTCACACTGCAAATAATAATAATAGGCCTAATAATAATAATAATAATAATAATAATAATAATAATAATAATAATAACAATAATAATAATAATAGGGAAAAACGTAATACGGCGAACGCTAAGCTCCGCCCACGACCCCTTTCCACTTTTCCCCTACAAGCTCACCACACACTCTACGTGATAGGCTAGTGTTGTGTCGAATGCACATTTCATGTGGGTGGGGATAACTTCCCCTACTGGCGTTCGCCGTATTACGTTTTCGTCTAATAATAATAATAATAATAATAATAATAATAATAATAATAATAATAATAATTCATTTATTTAATCTGGCAGAGCTAAGGCCAGTAGGCCTTCTCTTCCGCCCAGCCAGACTCTAATTCTAGTTGAATACAATTGCTTACATAGTTATTACATCAATATCTAGACCATAAAACAACATGAAAGTAAATAATGAAAGTTGGATAAGTAATGTTAGTGTGACAATATTAAACATTGGTAAGAAATAATAATAATAATAATAATAATAATAATAATAATAATAATAATAATGAGATAATTTAGATATTTAGCTGTGATATATATAACCACTAAACATTGAAAAACCTGAAACAGCTATTACTGTTAACAAGAACGTTAGAAAAATATTTCGTTAGCCTATTCTTAAATTGGTTTGATGTCTGACAGTCCCTGACATTACTCGGTAGTGAATTCCAAAGTCCCGCCACAGTGAAAGAAGATGAATATGAGGATGTTCGGTGGGAGGGAATGGTAATATTGAGGAGTGTTATGATCGTGTGTCTAGGTTATGATGGGTGGATAAATTTTGAAAACGAGACGCAAGATAGACAGGAGTGGAGAAATGAAATGTGTGAAAGAGAAGGGAAAGACAGTGGATTTTCCTACGATCTTCTAGACTGAGCCAAGACAACATTTCGAGGGATGGTGTTACGTGATCAGCCCGGCGAATATTGCAGACGAAACGGACGCAAATATTATGAACACGTTGTAGTCTCTGCGCCGAAGTAACGCTTAGGTCAGTAAGCAGAATATCACAGTAATCGAAGTGGGGCATCACGAGTGTTTGCAATAACATTTTTTTCATGGAAAAGGGTAGAAAATTCTTCAATCGCCTAAACGAGTGGATTAATGAGAATACAGTGGATTAATGAGAATGGTATATACCCGGTGACAGTGGTAACTAATTACACTCAATAATGACAATTAATAATAAACACAACTAATAAAAAACAATAATTAATAATAATAATAATAATAATAATAATAATAATAATAACAACAAGGAGCATCCTAAATTAAATGAAGCATGTTCACTTAAAATAACATTTAAAGTAAATCTAATTTGTATCTTAACCCTAAGTTCGAACTAAGACCCACGAGTGTGACAGGTTCATACCTGCATAAGTACTTCTCGGCACTACACTTATTTCGCTGTCAACTCACTCACTGCATTGATTCCATCCTGATTTCACTAACACTTCTTACCATTTCACTGTTCAAATACTTTGCACAGCCACTTCACTGACACAAACACACTTCACTTACACAATACACTTCTCTGACACAACACACTTCCTCACTGATAGAACACTACAAATAACAAGATATCAATTACACCCTTTAAATAGTGTGTATAATATACTACCGTCTATTAGTAAAGTCCTTAAGCCAATTTTTAAATACATATGCTCCGTCGTGCAGAAGGGAGAGTAGAAAGCATACCCGCCAGCAGCCACTGATACTCGCCAGTGCAATGTCTTATGCGCAGGTAAGAGACGCTAGCCCGGGGATGCTCTGTGCTGATGACCGCTAATTTAGAGTTAACAAATTCTTCTTATTAACTATGTGTATTCAAAGGATTTTTCAGATAATTTTTCATCTAGTTGTGGCTATACAGAGTGGAAGTGAAATAATCCTGCAGGTTTAAAGAGACGATAGGGTACACTTGAATTAATAGAAAACCTATATTACGTTTTGTGATTAAATGCACTGTTAATTAGAAAATGGAGTTGGAAGTTTCAGCAGTCTGGCAACATCGCCGCATCTTCCTTCCTGTAATACAGATGTAAAGTTCAACAGAATCAGAGCTGTCTGCCTTAGCGAACTACCTCCCATCTCCCTTTCTGGCTACAATGTTGCAAGCTGGTCGGATCGGCCTCTAGCTTCAAATGAGTGGTTTTTAAATTACATTTTTACAATACAATACAATAGTTCACAAATCTAGTACATACACTGAATAATTAAAACTAATCAATACACGATTAGTAATTTCACACAATAAATATATAAATTTATAACATAATTTCTAGAATTTAAATATTTAATTTGTGTTGTCTTATCCTGCACTTACGTCTAGTTTTAGTGCAAGATTCAATCACTCTAGTTTATTGTAAAACTTAATATTTATTTACTTGTTTAAGTTGTATTTCTCGTTTAATTCTACAATGTGCAGCCAGTCTATATAAAGCATTCATTATGCTATTTTCTTCCTTGTCAGTAGATTCGTATAATATTAACCATCCTGAAAGAAACTTTCTTTCTGATAGCTCATTCTTTCCCCTTACGCACAGCTCATATGGCAGGTCTCGCCTTTCCACCTCCATACCCACTGGTGATACAGCCACGGTAAATAATAATGATGATGATAATAATAATAATAATAATAATAATAATAATGTTTAATTGGTTATTTTACGACGCTTTATCAACTGCTATTGTCAGCTAGCGTCGGAATCGGATAGACAAATACTGAATCGCACAAAAATTCCCCAGTTTTCCAAATGTTACAGTTATACAATAAATTACAGCCTCATTCGAATGTTGATATTTTCAATATGAATTTCTCTAGATACAGAATTATTTGTTATCATATTTTACATAATATTGTTGTCAGTTAATTTGAAGCTACTTTCACACCTTATTTCAATTTCTCTTTTTTTTCTTTCTCTTATTTCTATTTTGTTTCAGTTTTTAATAAGTGTATGTTTCCTTTTCCTTGTTTATGTTTTATCAATTAATTTGTTAGTCGTGAACATTGTAATTGGGCTTTGCCTGTTACGTTCAACAACAAATGAATAAACAAATGAATAATGTCAGCTAAATGAGTCCAGGGTCCAGCGCCAAAAGTTACCTAGCATTTAATCTTCATGGGTTGAAGGAAAACTCCCAAAAACACTCAACCAAGTAACTGTAGTAGATTGTGTTACAAAGTCACAATGAAGCTCATTTGAACGTTTGAAGACGTAATAATCAGATAGTTCAAAGTAACACATTTAACAAAAGTAGTTATTTATGCAGTTCATTTCTTACACATGTTGTGAAAGTAATAGTAAATATTATACAATTTACAGAACAAATAACGTAAGTAGGACGCTAAAGAAATTGTCACATCGCACCTAATAGCATTAGACTCTAAACCTTCAACACGCTTTGCTATAAAATTTTGTTTTTATGGCTTAGGAACCCTGTTTTCATCCTATAACCAACTGGCAATAACAAGAATCCAAGTTGCCAGGCGACGATAGAAAACAAAAGACGTGAGAAGAAATTAATGAGATGTATCTATACAATCGAATACTCTATCAAATTTAATTAGACGCTATCATAATATAGCGGTGGCATTTGAAATTTCACACAGGTGTGAAGGGAGGAGAGTTTTAAACTTTCCCCTCAGTACCTGAATTTACGTTTTTTGTTTTTTAAATTAAGTTTTATTGAAATAAATAATTCTTCAGATTGAGAAGTTTTGAAATGATAGTCTTATAAGTATATACTGTATCGAACTTAATGAGGAAGTCCTCAGACAAAATAGTACTGGGGCCTACCGCTCTTCCAGTACGTGAATTCTTAAGGTAGATCATAAGAAGTCTTCATTCATCCTTAATCAGTCTTTGACATTTCTTACACACTTTAAAGTCAAGAAATTCCTCTCTGTCTTTCACAATTTTTTTTTTTGTTCCTAGAAGCGCTCATGCCAGGGAGACAAAAGAGTACCTCCTTACATTTTTCATAGCCTTTATGATACGTTTAAGGAATTTTCCCACTTCTTTCGTAAGAAATTTAATCACAAAGCTCCTACCAATTCCATTGAAAATTAATGAAGGAGGTTTTCCCGTGATGAGTACCTCCTTCATTTTCCAAAAGACAAGACCCTTAATTTGCATGACCTTCCTCTCCATATTTCTGAATGCATTAGGGGAGAACGGAGAACGAAGGAGAAGTGCTTCTGAGAAATTTTATAGGCCCGCCACGAGTTATTTTAGATCTATTAAGATATCATTATAATGTTTCCGTCCATGATTATGTTTGTAAAATTTAGTCCTGTGTTACGAGCGGTTCTAAGCGGAACCAATTATTATTATTATTATTATTATTATTATTATTATTATTATTATTATTATTATTATTATTATTATTATTATTATTATTATTGGCGATCTCTGAGAAGTAAAACTAGCGGACCCGGGTTAGAATCCTGGTTGGGACAAATTACCTGGCTGGGGTTTTTCCGAGGTTTACCCTCAGTCCATTAAGAGCAAATGCTAACTAATTTTCGGCTATGGACCCTGGACTCATTTCGCTGGCATTATCACCTTCATCTGATTCCGACGCTAGGTAAACATAACAGTTTATGAAGCGTCATAAAATAAGCAATTATATTATTATTATTGTTATTATTATTATTATTATTATTATTATTATTATTATTATTATTATTATTGTTGTTGTTGTTGCTGTTGCTTAGTCAACTGTCCTAAGACAGGTTTGAACCTCTTAAGTAACACCAATAAGGCATCACTCATGAGGCAACTAGCCATAAAATTATGGGGTAGGGTAGTCAGTTCTTTTCCCCCTCCAATGCATACATCTCCGATTAGCTACATATTCCACTAATCAGGCTTCAGATGCATACATACAATTTATTGTTCTTCCTCTGACACATATCGTCAAGTGAGATGTACTGCACGATAATAGATAAGTTATACATATCGGCCAGAACCTCAATCAGAGGTATATTATTATTATTATTATTATTATTATTATTATTATTATTATTATTATTATTATTACATTGTCGCCCTCGGTAGCGTAGTGGGTATAGCGCTGGCCTTCTATGCTCGAGATTGCGGGTTCGATCCCGGCCGAGGTCGATGGCATTTAATTGTGCTTAATGCGACAGGTTCATGTCGGTAGATTTACTGGCATGTAAAAGAACTCCTGCGGGACAAAATTCCGGCACACCGGGGACGCTGATGTAACCTCTGCAGTTGCGAGCGTCGTTAAATAAACAATAATTTTATTATTATTATTATTATTATTATTATTATTATTATTATTATTATTATTATTATTATTAATGGCCATCGCTGAGGAGTGAAACTAGCGGACCCGGGTTACAATCCTGATTGGACAAATTACCTGAGTGAGGTTTTTCCGAGGTTTTCCCTCAGTCCATTAAGAGCAAATGTTAGGTAACTTTCGGCGATGGATTCTGGACTCATTTCACTGGCATTATCACCTTCATCTGATTCCGACGCTAGATAACCATAACAGTTTATAAAGCGTCGTAAAATAACCAATTATTATTATTATTATTATTATTATTATTATTATTATTATTATTATTATTATTACTATTGTTGTTGTTGTTGTTATTGTTGTTTAGTCAACTGTCCGAAGACAGGTTTGAACCTCTTAAGTAACACCAATAAGGCATCACTCATGAGGCAACTAACCATAAAATTATGGGGTAGGGTAGTCAGTTCCTTTCCCCCTCCAATGCATACATCGCCGATTAGCTACATATTCCACTAATCAGGCTTCAGATGCATACATACAATTTATTGTTCTTCCTCTGACACATATCGTCAAGTGAGATGTACTGCACGATAATAGATAAGTTATACATATCGGCCAGAACCTCAGTCAGAGGTATATTATTGTTATTATTATTATTATTATTACTATTATTATTATTATTATTATTATTATTATTATTATTATTATATTGTCGCCCTCGGTAGCGTAGTTGGTATAGCGCTGGCCTTCTATGCTCGAGATTGCGGGTTCGATCCCGGCCGAGGTCGATGGCATTTAATTGTGCTTAATGCGACAGGTTCATGTCAGTAGATTTACTGGCATGTAAAAGAACTCCTGCGGGACAAATTTCCGGCACACCGGCGACGCTGATGTAACCTCTGCAGTTGCGAGCGTCGTTAAATAAACCATAATTTTATTATTATTATTATCATTATTATTATTATTATTATTATTGTTATTATTAATGGCCATCGCTGAGGAGTGAAACTAGCGGACCCGGGTTATAATCCTGATTGGACAAATTACCTGAATAAGGTTTTTCCGAGGTTTTCCCTCAGTCCATTAAGAGCAAATGTTAGGTAACTTTCGGCGATGGATTCTGGACTCATTTCACTGGCATTATCACCTTCATCTGATTCCGACGCTAGATAACCATAACAATTGATAAAGCGTCGTAAAATAACCAATTATTATTATTATTATTATTATTATTATTATTATTACTATTGTTGTTGTTGTTGTTGTTGTTGTTTAGTCAACTGTCCGAAGACAGGTTTGAACCTCTTAAGTAACACCAATAAGGCATCACTCATGAGGCAACTAGCCATAAAATTATGGGGTAGGGTAGTCAGTTCTTTTCTCCCTCCAATGCATACATCTCCGATTACCTACATATTCCACTAATCAGACTTCAGATGCATACATACAATTTATTGTTCTTCCTCTGACACATATCGTCAAGTGAGATGTACTGCACGGTAATAGATATACATATCGGCCAGAACCTCAATCAGAGGTATATTATTATTATTATTATTATTATTATTATTATTATTATTATTATTATTATTATATTGTCGACCTCGGTAGCGTAGTTGGTATAGCGCTGGCCTTCTATGCTCGAGATTGCGGGTTCGATCCCGGCCGAGGTCGATGGCATTTAATTGTGCTTAATGCGACAGGTTCATGTCGGTAGATTTACTGGCATGTAAAAGAACTCCTGCGGGACAAAATTCCGGCACACCGGGGACGCTGATGTAACCTCTGCAGTTGCGAGCGTCGTTAAATAAACCATAATTTTATTATTATTATTATTATTATTATTATTATTATTATTATTATTATTATTATTATTAATGGCCATCGCTGAGGAGTGAAACTAGCGGACCCGGGTTAGAATCCTGATTGGACAAATTACCTGAATGAGGTTTTTCCGAGGTTTTCCCTCAGTCCATTAAGAGCAAATGTTAGGTAACTTTCGGCGATGGATTCTGGACTCATTTCACTGGCATTATCACCTTCATCTGATTCCGACGCTAGATAACCATAACAATTGATAAAGCGTCGTAAAATAACCAATTATTATGTAATAATTGGGACGGAATCATGGCTTAGGGAAGACATAAATGACTCGGAAATTTTTAGGTCGGATTATAGAGTCTTCAGAAAGGATAGAAGTGAAAAGGGAGGGGGAGTTTTCGTTTGTACTAAGATAGAAATAAGTAGCAATCTTCTGTGGATACATGAGGAAGTTGAAATATTGAATGTTCAGATAAGAAATGGGCTGGAAACCTTAGATGTAATAGCATGTTACAGACCACCCAGTGAATTAAACAATTTAACTTTGCACAAACTAAATGAATATCTTAATACAGTATCAGAAGACCGAAACGTAGTAATTGCTGGGGATCTAAACCTCCCGAAAATTAACTGGAACGGGATTTCAGGTACAAATTCAGATGCACAGACCCTTGTTAATGAATTGATCTGGCGTAAAGATTTCACGCAGGTAGTAAATGGTCCGACGCGTGACAATGCCCTCTTAGATGTTTACCTACTAAGACCTGTCTCTCTCTTTGTCAACTCTGAAAGTCTTCATAAAATAAGTGATCACAATAGCGTCTTATTAGAAATCTTATGGGAAAACACAGTAAATCCGAGGTCAAGTCCAGTGTCTGTCTGGAATTTTAACAAAACCGATGTCCATGAATTACAAACGTTTCTACTACAAAAGCATGATGACTTTCTAAGGACTGAAGGAAAGATAGAAAATGTGTGGCATAAATTTAAGTGTATAATTTTCGAGGCACTAGTAAAATGTGTACCTTCTAAAATAATTAAGAAAAATCCGGACCCAGAATATTACACTAATTATATTCGCTACTTAAAGAAAAAGACAAGGCGCGCATTTAGCAAACGTAAACGGAGCCATGAGCATTGGGAAAAATATGTTGAATTAATTAAGAAACTTGAGTGTGAAAAAAGGTTAGCTCAGGAAAATTTTCTAAAAACTATTTTAAAAGAAGATGAAAGTAACAATTGGAGACAGTTTTATAATTATGTACGCAGGAGAAAAGGGAAAAATGAAGGAGTAGTGCTTTTACGAAATCAGAACGGAGAAAGTATAACTGATGACAAAGAAAAGGCCGACTTATTAAATTCCTATTTCATTTCGGTTTTCAATAATAATAATAATAATAATAATAATAATAATAATAATAATAATAATAATAATAATAATAATCCCGCTGATAGGAGTGGTTGTGTCACAGACCGTGAATGTGAACCAAATTCGACTTTCAAAATAACTTCCAAAGGGGTTAGAGAGAGAATAACGAAATTAAAAAATCGGAAGTCTCGAGGACCACATAGTATTGCTACAGAGATTCTTAAATTAGGTTCCGAGGCCATAATTCCATACTTAATGCGTATATTTCATGTTTCCATAAACAATGCAGCTATTCCATGTGACTGGAAATCAGCTATAGTGGTACCCATACATAAAGGTGGAAATAAATTAGATGTCGGAAACTACAGACCGATTAGCCTTACATCTGTCGTATGTAAAGTTATGGAGCATTTGATATCGGATTATATTCGTCATGTTCTAAATGCGAAAGACTGGTTTTACAACCGCCAGCATGGTTTTAGGGAAGGCTTCTCATGTGATAGTCAAATTACGTCGCTGGTTCAGGATCTAGCTGAAGAGGTAGATAGAGGCGGAAGAATCGATGCAGTTGTGATTGACTTTTCGAAAGCATTTGATTTGGTGCCACATGACATATTAATAGATAAGTTAAGTAGGCTAGGAATAGATAAAAGAGTGGTGCTATGGATCCAAGAATTCTTAAAAGGTAGAACCCAGAGAGTTAGAGTAGGTCATGAAATATCGGAAATTGGAAATATAAGTTCAGGAGTGCCACAGGGCAGCGTTCTGGGTCCATTACTCTTTATAATATACGTAAATGACCTATGCCAGGATATTACATCAAATGTGAGGCTATTTGCAGACGACTGCATTATCTATAGAAAGATTAGAAATAATTCAGATGTAGATGCTATTCAAACAGACTTGACTAACATTTACAACTGGGCGTTAAAGCATAGGATGAAAGTAAATGGTTCTAAAAGTAAATCTATAACATTTTGTAAAACCCGAGAGGAAACTAGTCTTAATTACGAATTCAGTGGTGTTGTAATTCCGCAAGAACAATGTTGTAAATACCTAGGAGTGTATTTAAACTCCAAACTTTCTTGGGGAGAGCATGTTGATAATGTTACAGGCAAAGCATGGAGGGCACTTCACTTTATTATGAGAATCTTGAGAAAGGCTAGCCCCAAATCGAGGGAAATAGCATATCTAACATTAGTGCGACCGTTAATGGAATACGGAACTACATGTTGGGATCCCTATAGAATATATCAGATAAATTCCTTAGAAAGAATCCAGTATAGGGCAGCTAAATTTGTTAAAGGTAAAAGAGAAGATGGGAACGATACGATAAAAGAACTTAAATGGGAAACTTTGGAAAACAGACGTAGGAAAACTAGAATAACATCATTGTATAGAGCACATCTAGGTCAGAAAGCATGGGTAGACATAACGGCTCAGTTAGAAAAGCCAACGTACTATGGTAGGAACGATCATGATTTTAAAATCAAATGTAGGAAACAGAAAACGGATGTAGGTAAATTCTCATTTTTAAATAGAACTATAAATGATTGGAATGACCTACCTGCAGCGGTCTTTGAGGGCTGTCCTTCCTTAAGGAGATTCAAGAATAATTTAAAGAGTTGTGTATAAAGTGAAAATTAAAATTAAGGTGTCATTCAACATTTAATTTTTTAAGGTGGCATGTATTTATCTAGCCTGACGAGTTTACTTCCTTGGTTTGAATTGTAAATTATTTAAAAATAGCGTGTAATAGGGTCTTAGACTAGAAATGTTTAGTTTAAATGTAGTTCTGTTTATAAGTATGCATAAGGGTGTAATTATTTGACTTATTTGAACTGTTGTATCAGTGAAGCGAGGTGAGTCAGTGAAGTTATGGTTTTACAGTGCAGTGAACAGTTCCGATCAGTGATAATTTATAGCGTCAATGAAATGTGTTCTATAGTGTCAGTGAAATGTGTTACAGAGTGTCAGTGAAATGTGTGCTAAAGTGTCAGTGAAATGCGTCATAGTGCCACTACAGGGAATGAGATGAGAGTAAAGTGAAAGACTATTGAAAATTATGTAGGACCTATACATAATTATGTAGGTTGTGTTGTAAAATTAGGTGTTTTATTTTATGTTTTATTATTATTGTGTTAAATTGTATTGTGTATTCTTATTGTATTGTGTATAAAATTGTATATGTGTTGTAAATTTTATTGTGTATTGCTTATCATTTTAACTGTGTATTGTTAATATTGTATATACCACTGCCACCGGGTGCTTGCCCACTTGCAGTGTAAATAAATACATACATACATTATTATTATTATTGTTGTTGTTGTTGTTGTTTAGTCAACTGTCCGAAGACAAGTTTGAACCTCTTAAGTAACACCAATATGGCATTACTCATGAGGCAACTAGACATAAGATTATGGGGTAGGGTAGTCAGTTATTTTCCCCTTCCAATGCATACATCGCCGATTAGCTACAGATTCCACTAATCAGACTTCAGATGCATACATACAATTTATTGTTCTTCCTCTAACACATATCGTCAAGTGAGATGTACTGCACGATAATAGATATACATATCGGCCAGAACCTCAATCAGAGGTATATTATTATTATTACTATTATTATTATTATTATTATTATTATTATTATTATTATTATTATTATTATATTGTCGTCCTCGGTAGCGTAGTTAGTATAGCGAGATTGCTGGTTCGATCGCGGCCGAGGTCGATGGTATTTAAGTGTGTTTAAATGCGACAGGCTCATGTCAGTAGATTAACAGGCATGAAAAAAAACTCCTGCGGTACAAAATTCCGGTACACCGGTGACGCTGATATAACCTCTGCAGATGCGAGCGTCGTTAAATAAACCATAATTTTATTATTATTATTAGACTATTATTATTATTATTATTATTATTATTATTATTATTATTATTATTATTATTATTATTTGAAAAGCCCCCAAACTAATTACGTTTATCACATTTTATGGGAGAAATTTATGTGACACATTTTCATCAAATAAGTGTACAATCACCATACAAGGTATAACAAAAATATATGTGCAAACTTTTGGGAAATGTTGTTTATATCCAGAAATTAGAAATATGCTTTATGAACATAGGTCCAGAAACGCAGTATTTCCTTGTTAAAGCTCTTTTCCTACGTTTACATTATGATGTACAAGCTATTTTTTTTTTCCTTTTTATATGCAGTGGCGCTGGAATTGACATGGACAAGTGTTCAACAACACCATACCAGAACAGCTCTTCAACCAAACCAGCGAGCGCTTGAGGTAAATATGGGAACCTAGAAGCTGTTACGTCACAACTGACTAACGCACACAATCGTCCGGCTGTTCTGATATTAGGAACAATTTGATTTTTCTTTACAAAAGTAACTATTTGAAAACTGCTCTCTAAAAGATCTTACATTCAACACGTGCGAAAAGTACTTTTTTTGCCGTCGTATTTTTTAACAACCTTACCAATGTTGTGGTAGGCCTTGTAAGTTAAACTTACGACACAGTAAATAAATCAAAAGTAACGAACTACCATTGTCGCGCATCACTTTGTGCTATGAGGAAATAACTAAATGTCTTATTACACCTGTATTCTTTCTAAATTAATTTATTGGAGTGGAGATTTGTAAGAAAACAGGAATTAATGTAGATAATATTACGTAAGCATGGAAACCATTTCTGACGACTTCCGGTTGTTGCTCTCAGCTCCACTCGTGGGGTCGTGGCTGAATGCGAAAAGTTTCGTGGAATAAAATATATATTTAAGCATTAATCTATACAGGTATGCAATTTATTTGAACTGATTTATAATTAATGAGTGCTGTTTATTTATATTAATACATAATTAATGCGTCACTTACATACTTATTTGAAGACAAAACTAAACTTTCTATAATTTATTTTATTACAACATTTTCACAACTGCCGTCGAATAATAACAAATGAATAACATCTATCGACAAATACGAATAATAAATGAATGACACCTATCGAAATATAACAAACGGCGATCACACATGAAAATATTAGCGTCCAAAAAACAAACTATTTAAATTAAAAATGGTCAATATTGTTTTATTTAGATCGGCCAAAAATAGCATGCAATACATGTGTTAAGTGCATAACACAATCTCGGAAATAGAGAAGAACTTTTCCTCGATTCTATTATAATGCACTTACCACGATTGTCTCGCAATATATCTACTAATTCCGCACTCAAAGTCTTGTAGTCACAGTGGACAATATTTACGTCTCATACTTAAAAATTCACATTTCTTAACTTGCTACGTAAATTGCAATTTAACTTTTAATATATTATCATCGTCTTCATTGTTAGTTTGTGATTTGTGAAATCACCGACACTTCTCTGTGTCCATAACCGGCGTGTGGGAGTGTATCCGCCGCTAGACGAAATTGCCGTTTTCCGGTCAGGAGATAAATTGCTTATATGATACTAACGCTGTGCAAGAGTGAAATTAGAAGGGTAAAATTTACTGTAGACTGAAAGATCAATCCGGTAGAGGAATCTAGTCTCGCTCTGTGTACCTACGACGTTGTTCATCGGCTTTGGCAATGTAATCTGCACGTTACAGCAGCTGTGATTAAACAAAACTGTAGAATCGTAACAATGCTAAACAAAATTAGTTAAGTAATCGGAAAATAAACACTTGCATCTAAACACCTGGAAGGGATCGAAGGAAATGTTGACAGAGTCACAGTAGAGCAACGTCATAACAAAAACTGCAGACAAGCTAACACAGAGAGCATCCGTAATTACGGCAGTAATACGATAAATGTGTCTGTTTTTGAGAAAGTAAGTTCTCAAGTCTGAACTGTGTATTGGATACACGTACAGTGATATTATTTTCAATTTCAAAGAGATTTGTCGCTTTTGTTTTGATGGAAATCATAGACTAGAAACTCATTTTGCATAGATACAGCTTGTAAAAGCTATAAAAAATTTTAAGAAATTCTTTTTTTGGAAGCTTGAGGTATTTTTACATTTTTTGATCCAAAACTGGTCTATACTCTGGGGAAAAAAGTGCAGTTTCAACATTCCATCATTAGAAATATTATTTCAATGAATCTTCTCTTAATATATTTTTTTTTCGGAATTTCAGCCAGTTGAATGCAACTACCTAAAAAACAGATTCAGTAGCTATCTGTGATTGTTGTATTTGTTTTGAGTTTCTTCCAGAAATTACTAAAAAAAAAACTGTTTAAAACTGTGCAAACTTGAATACCGGTCCGGAAAACAAACTCAGTATTTTTTGTATCGTAAGGTGTGTAGCTAAATTTTCCATACACTAGAATGAATCAAATTTCTTTTTGTCAAGTGATGTCGACCAGAAGTCAAATTTCCTTGTAAATCCATCAATTTCATCTCTGGCTGTTTTTCTGTTAACATCTTGATCTTGAAAACTACTATTCAGAGTGTTTCTTCTTCTTCTTCTTCTTCTTCTTCTTCTTCTTCTTCTTCTTCTTCTTCTTCTTCTTCCCTTCAAGTATTAGGCCAAATGGCCTGTTACGATCTCACAGTTGAATTTTCAATCCAGCGCTCCTTTGGACGACCGGAGAGATCTCTTTCCGTTTGGACGATAGTGGAGCATGACTTTTGGGATTCTATCTCTACGCATGGGATGCAGATGATTTATCCAGTTGTTCTGATAATGTTTTACGTGATTAATTACAGGTTCTAGTTGTAATTCTTCCATTACATCTTCATTGCGTTTGTGATCCCATTTCGTATATCCCGCTGTATATTCAGAGTGTTTAAATGTTAAAAAAATATATCTGTAGCAAAGGCCCAGTCTAAAAGCCAAAGAGAACTGGAAAATATATTTACATATTCCGATTTCTCATATTGCAGGTATCAGCACATTAGAAGTTGTATGGTATGGTATGGTTTTGATTTTTCCTTATTTTTGATTTTACAGGGATTTGTATTTTTTCAAATGGGGTAAAGTACTAGTACGATAGTGGTCGGGTCACAGATAAAATATCTCGTCCAGAAATGGGCGCGCCTTCAAAACATTTGGGAACCACTGTTCTAAGGTACAATCCATGTAATTAAATTTAGCTAAATATACGTTGCAAAAGTGAGTTGAGAGAATTTTTAATGATGTTTTTTCGACTTGAACATTTTAAGCAGTTTATTGAAAAAAAAAATCCTTGCACAACAGTTATCGTCAGCTTGATCAGAAACTTCTCACAGAGATAAATTATATATTGGTAAATTACATTTAATTAGCATTTGTATGAAATATTAATATTAAGTTCCTTCGAGACATATTTGTTTGTTTGTTTGTTTATTTATTTATTCTGGTGTAGTTAAGGCCATTAGGCCTTCTCTTCCACAACACCAGGAATACAAATGCAATAATAGAAATAAACAGAAAAAAATACACTTACAAAGTAAAGCTACACAAGAAATAGAGAGAGAGAGAGAGAGAGAGAGAGAGAGAGAGAGAGAGAAATTGCACTTAGATTAAAATATACTGTAATGGTAAATTCGTGAAATTAAAAAAAAATTATTGCGATTCTCTAATTAGACAGCTCAAAAATCTAATTAATTTTTCATTCCCATAACTATTTTCAGGCTTTTGAGCAAACATGAACTAAAATTTTGAAAACCTTGTCGCAAGGAGCCTTTTTTTAGTGACGTCAATATAAAATATAACTTCGGAACATGTATCATGAGACTTTCTTGTGTTAAATTTTAACGTACCTTGTTTACATGTTTCGACCTACTTATGGGTCATCTTCAGAACTGGTCGTTGTTGGTCTTGGCGCCTCTTGTTTCCTGTGAGAGTGCGTTCGTAGAGTAGAGTCAAAGAGTGTATGTGTTTTGAAATTGAGTTGTGTGTTGAGAATATCGTTGGGGTGTGTTTTCGTGTGTCTATATATTTCATATTGTTCTAGTGTGTTGAGGTTCTGGCTTTCTGGTTGGATGTGCAGTATTTCCATGTCTGTGTTGATGTCTCTGTAGGTGTGGTTGGCATTTGTGATGTGTTCTGCATATGTGGAAGTTTTGTAATTTTGTTATGGCTGTGATGTGTTCTTTGTAACGTGTTTGAAATGATCTGCCTGTCTGTCCTATGTAGAAGTTGCAGGTGTTACATTTGAGTTTGTATATCCTGTGTGGTTGTATTTGTTTTTTTGTGTTGTTTGTGTGTTGAGATGTTTTTGTAGAGTGTTATTTGTTCTGTATGCGATGTTGTAATTTAATTTCTTGAATGAGGTCGCAATTTTATGTGTGTTTTTGTTTTCGTATGTTAGTGTGATGTATTTTTTGTGTTCTTGTATTTGTGTTGTATTCTTCTGTTTTTTTTTTTGTGATTATGTTTTGTCTTACGTATTATGTTGTCTATTATGTTGGGGTTGTATCTGTTTTCTTGTGCTATGTATTTGATAACACAAAGTCTCATCATACATATTCCGAAGTGATACAGGGTTAAAATTTGTTTAATCAAGATGTATAAAATGTAAGTATTTAAACAATATAATTTTGAAACTATTAGCCCTAATGGCACCTAATTTTGTACAGATGATAGTGTTGTAGGTAAGTTTTTGTAAGTTATATATTATTTTAATGTACCGAAGTACATATGATATTTCCATGCAGATATTCTGCGTCATCATACGATGAAAGAGTAATGGAACGGCGAAAAGTTCTCTCCGGCATCGTATGATGACGCAGAATATCTGCATGGAAATATCATATTTACTTCGGTACATTAAAATAAACATACATGATATGCGTAAATCACTTCGTGATTTAAGACGGCGCTTATTCCGTCGGATCCTGGCCAACTAGTCACTCATAACGAGTGCACCTCAGCACATGTGTGGACTTCAGTCCTACGTTCATAGACATCTATGACGTAGTGCAGAGGGCGGCCACTAGAGGGAATCCAAGAGTTGGAGCTTAATCTGAGACGATTCTGTCCGGCGCCGGGGTGGTATCCGGTGTGGCTTAGTGGATAAAGCATCAGCACGTAGAGCTGAAAACCCGGGTTCAAATCCCGGTGCCGGAGAGAATTTTTCTCCGTTCCATTACTCTTTCATCGTTTTGTAAGTTAGTTTAAAATTCAGAAATTTTGGATGGAAAATGTAGAAGTTTTAAGAATCACATAAGCGTTGACCTTAAAAAGTGGGATAGTCCACTGGAAAACACTGTATATATTTCAGTAGTGAAATATATCCGACTTAATATTGATGGAAGGTACTTTCACCACCGATCCTCGCATTCAAAAGTTGGTAGGAAGACGAAAATAACATGTAGGAAGAAATTCATAAGTCTACTTTTTTCTGTAGGGAGTAAAGTAGGCAGAAATAAAGAAGATTAAGATATCAGGGCCCGTCATTTGTGAGAGAAGTTTCCTGGAAAGAAGAAACACTCAAGGGGTTGGGGGGGGGAGTCCCCGAGGTTCGTCATAGAGCAAGCAGCCTGCGGGTGGAAACGGAGCGCTACTCGCAAAGTTTCTTGCAACACGACGACATAGCGCAGCGCAGGAGCCCTTGAGACCCGCCCGCACAACAAACATCGCAGTCAAAGTCTCATCACCTTCTTCACCCGCCCCGCTAATGTTGCTCCGGCTTTGTTTTGTTCCCTCTCGAAAGTATACACGCAGTAAACACGAAGTAGCCTAATGCATTAATAAACACTTTGCACCTTCCAGCCCTCAACTGTGGCTCGAGAGGTAGTCTTCCCGACTTCAAATCCAGGAGACCCGGGTTAAATTTTGACAAGAGTGTGGAAATGAACCACCTTTTCTTGACTGTAAATAAAGTCACTAATACATTTTATTTTTCTGTAAAATCTTTACGGCCTCAGTCGGCTAAGGCGCATGCCTGCCGGTCTGAAGTTGCGTTCTGGCGCGGATTCGTTCCCCGCTTGGGCTGATTACCTGGTTGGTTTTTTTCCGAGGTTTTCCCCAAACGTAAGGTGAATGTCAGGTAATCTATGGCGAATCCTCGGCCTTATCTCGCCAAATATCTCGCTATCACCAATCTCATCGACGCTAAATAACCTAGTAGTTGATACAGCGCCGTTAAATAACTAACTAAAAAAACCTTCACATGTGTCAGTCAGAAAGGTGTTCATTGACTACTATGATTCCTTAACCGTTTGAGGCACAGAACTCTTAATTGAGGCACTCAGAAGCAAAGTAGTATAAGTGACATTTTTTTTTAAAAGTGAGATAAGTATATATTCTAAATCTTTAACGTCACTTCTGTTCAGAGAAAAAGTAATATAAGTGCAGTTCCAGTCAGTGCTGCTCCATGTTGACCTTACACTTGTATTACAATGCATACAGAGTTTTGACTGAGAGGCAAACTAATACAAGTGCGTTGTTTACATATTGTTGTTGCGTTTCTTCTGTATATTTCTAATTCATTTGCCATAATGGAGATAGGTAATAGATTACATATTCGAAACATCTTCGTGGAAGGCCTGCACACATTGAGCTGGACCAACTATACAGTGATCCAATAAGGATAACTTTTGCTGAGTGGAGCAACTTGCAATAGCTAATGAAATTCATCCCACTCTTTCCTTGATGACCTGAAGCATTAGTATGGGCCTATAATAAGGACTGTAGGACGTGGAAAAGTGCGTGGAAGAGGAAGTTAAAGGAATATTCGCGGTAGGAACACTACAGATGCACTTCATGACAGAAACATAGATGTTTCAGCAGAGAGAGATGTGACTTCATTAGATGAGGCTAGTGACGTAATGAACAGCGGCTAAGGCTGAATTTCATTTAAAATTTGAAATTTTCTTAGCCCTCTTCTTTCGGAGTACCAAAAACCACATCAACTGTTGCCCTAGAAATTGAAAATAATATTCAACCAATCAGACACTATGTATTAAAAAAGGATCTAAAAATATATTTAAAATTGCAAGCCTCATCCAGATCTCAGATGTTCTTCAAACTGTCAGATAATATCCTATGTAATTTCTACAAAATAAACAAAGAATAAATACCAGTCTATATCACAGACACACTCATTGCTAAACCTCCAGTTGTAAATTAAATTCCTCCATGAAAATGGATAATTCCAGAACATAGCCTACAAATTCCACGAAATCATTTCAAAAATGATCCTCCATACATCCTTAAGTTGGATGCCATGGAACTACTCTGCAGCACATATAAGGATTACCTTCAAATTTATACAGATGAATCTCTAAACCCTGATGATGGAACATCAGGAGCAGGGTATTATATTCCAAAATATCAGGAAAATTACTTCATACCATGTTCAGCCTCCTCCAGTCTTGAACACTGAATTGCTAGCTATTGATGCTGCTCTTTAGTGTGTTAGTCAAATTTCTGAAAGATCTATTTGAATACTTACTGATTCCAAGGGGGCTATATTTAATATAATCAAATATGTACACACCTATGCGCACAAAGAATTATTCCAATTTAGAAACAACTAAGTGAACTAAAAACTCCAAAAGAAAATAAAATTTCAATGGATACCTAGTCATTGTGGTCCATCTGGAAACGAGAAAGTCGATAACGTTGCGAAACAGGCAACATATTTGCAACCAAGACCTCTTCAAGTGATATCTCTATCCAATGCCTTTACTTCAGTAAAAATTTCATTTTATAAATTTATGGATCAACAATTGGCTCTCTTCTGACAAAGGACAAATTTTACAGTCCGTTAAAAAGAAACCGAATGACCTGGAAATTTACAAAAACTTGCTCAGACATGTTCAAACATTTTTAACAAGAGCCAGAACAGATCACATTGTCACATAGTTGTACCTACACCGATTTCATCTTTCTGATACTCCTACTTGTATGTGGTGTAATAATCATGATGAAGATCTGGAACACATTCTTCTATACTGTCCATCCATAAACCACAAAAGAAGAAAATTAAAATCATCAGTACCAGTTGCAGAAGACACATCTCTGCAGTATATATTGACTACACCCCAACTCTGGCTACTAGCAACAGGCGTCTATAATGAACACCGATCAAAATACCCCTAATTTACTATGAAAAAGAAGAACTGAAAATACTAGAGTGGACTATATTTGACTTTATGTTGTTTGCAAACAACTGCATACATTAAGAATATTGACTGATTGATTGATGCTTAGGATCCTATTTTACCTAAACTGTTTTAGAATAGATAATTTCTATTTAGAAGTTAAAAAATATAGGTACCAACATATACAACTGTAAATTTACAGCAACATAGTCCTGTAACAGATTTTTTAATTTCCGTTTCAACTTCAAAGTAACTTATCTCAAAACTTACTCAATGTCACTTGTATCACTTTGCTTCTGAGTGCCTCAATTATCAAATTTGAGGTGGTTATTGGTCAAATGAAATACATGAAATTGAGATGAAATTTACAAAGAATTTGTATTTTCATAAATTTGTATACACATGACGAGGTGACTCTATTTGAAGCCACTATAGCACAACTTCACGACATGAAAACAAAATCGAAAGTGTGGTGGATTCAAATGAAGCCACAATGCTTTAATGGGTTAAGGTACATATCTACCTTAATTTTTAATTTTCCTTAAACATTTTGATTTTTTTATGTCATCTGAAATGTTGTACTTCATAGTATTCAAAAGTATATCAATTTTGTCTCTATGATGTTCGTTTAATTAACTAGCTGAGTGTTTATTTGACCGGAAACACATTTTATTTAAAAAGAAATGCAGTTCTCCAAGTGTCAATCCGTCACATTCTGTCAATTTATATATTTTTCGTGTAATAACAATTCTAATTTTGCGGTAAAGTTTGACTATTATTTTTCATACAGTCAGGAAGCTTTCTGTTTGGTTTTACAATTTTTCATACCCTCAAGATGTACAATAGATAATTTTTCTCCGTGTTGAGTTTTACAACATTGTACTACACAAATGTTAACACAAAGAGCGCTTAGAATTGATATATTTTCATAATTCTTGCACCAAAATGAAGCCGATTAATGTACCTAAGTGACAAAGTACAAACAGTGTCCTACGGCTTAAGAAAGTTTTTATTCTTATATTTGAAATTTTCAAAAAATAAAATGACATGTTTTCTTAGTAAGTTAAGCGAGGGGAAAACTGTTTTCACAGCTTATTTTGTGTTCTTTTAGGCTTGAGTGGAATAGAAGTTCTTATGGCCTTAACTCTGCCAGTAGGAATAAATCTATTAAATAAAATAAATAAATTAATTAATAAATTACTAAATAAATAAATACAAATAAATAAATAATACAAATAAATAAATAAATAAGTAAATACAAATAAATAAATAAATAACTAAATACAAACAAATAAATAAATACAAACAAACAAATAAATACAAACAAACAAATAAATAAGTAAATAAGTAAATGAATAAATAAATAAATAGATAAGAGAGTAAAAGAAATTTTTTTAACATAAAAATTGTGGGCCAAGGACTAAAGCAAACAAATTTCAGGTTTCTCTTTAAGAAATAGGCCCCCCCGCCTCCGAAAATGTGAGGGGTTAATTTAGTGTGAACATTCTTAATTTTGTGTCAAATAGTCGGGGAAAAACAGTTTTAAAAAAATTAGGTAAAAATTGCAAATAAACGACAAATAATTGAATGAACAACAAAAACTCACTCACTCACTCACTCACTCACTCACTCACTCACTCACTCACTCACTCACTCACTCACTCACTCACTCACTCACTCGCTAAATCACTCACTCGCTAAATCACTCTCTCATTAGTTCACTCTCTAAATCACCCACAAACTCGTTAATTCAGTAAATAATTATTTAGTTATTTATTATTATAATTCACTCGCTAAAGCACACATTAACTCGATAAATAATTCACTCTCTAAATAAATTACTAACTCGGTAAGTTACTCATTCCTCACTTAGTCGCTAAATCATTCACTCATTCACCACTTCACCCACACATTCATGCAATAACTCACTAACTTGCTAATTCACTCAATGATTCACTCGCTATATCAGTCACTCATTTATTCCCTAAATAAATCCCCCTTTCATTCTAAATCAATTATTCATTAATTTTCTCAATAAATATTTCACTTATTCTTTAAATCAATCACTTATTCTCTAAATAAATTACTTATTCGTTAAATCACTCACTCGCTAAATTACTCACTCGTTTAAATGCTCATTCACTCGCTGAATCACTCACTCACTCACTCACTCACTCACTCACTCACTCACTCACTCACTCACTCACTCACTCACTCACCCGCTAAATAATTCACTCACTCGCTGAATCATTCATTCACTCGCTGAATCCTGATCCCTATCTTAAAATAATTACCTAGGACCCATCTACAGCCCCTTAAATTTCTTCGGTTGAATTTTGAAGTACTTGTATTCATAATGTGTCAAAGCAATTATTAAGAACTTACGAATACTATGATCCCAATATTTTTTGTCGACAAAGTGTTTTACTGAAGCCTGTTACGAAACAGATCACATGAATATCTAAACACAGAACATGTAAGATAAAATTATTCCAGTTAGGCTACAATAATTATAAGTAATATCTGTATTTTTGGATTTAAACGATCTTTGTACGTTCATCTTCAAGTGTGTGACTATACATCTGAATTTCTCTTAAAATTATCCCTAACAAAACTTCTCAGGGTATAAAACAGCAACTGAAGCTAATCGTAAAATCATGACACGCCTCCTTAGTTTATGTCGTAACGTTCGTATTTCTCTTATCACAGCGATAGATATGACATTATGACTCTTCCGTTAGGTTTATTGCCAGTTCTTATCGGAAGACGCGTAATTCTCCGTATTTTATACTGAAATAAAATTATTCACGAGGAAAAGGTTACAATAACACCAAAACTTTTGTAGAACTACTAAAATAGATTCCGTTTCTCTTACTCATCAGTGAACCTAGTATGGCAACAGTCCATGACTCCACTCCAGAAATTCACATCATCTATACCGCCTTTCGATTCCTGGCAGACTTAGAATTTATAGTAACACAAAGCGGCTCTGATATGTATGTATAAGTGGTATTGGGAAGTATATAATGAGTTATGTAAGATTTGGAGTTTAGATTTTGGTTATTCTTAGAACTCATTTTAAAAGTCATATTATGTACGGCAGGGTAAAGTTGCCTAATTCCGTGATACTCCTAATTCCGTGATATATTTTTTCACTGAATGTCACAGGATTGGGTATCTTGCTAGGAAGTTCACCGATGTCTCAAAAGTAGGCGAAAGATACACTCTTTCGAGAAAGATGTCTGGCGCTATGGTCGAACGGGAAAGCTTAGACCAGTTATGTCAATTGATGCCCATAGAAACAAGCGCGCGTTTTAGAGCTCAGGAGAGCCTGAGCGCTTTACAGCGGAAAGGAAAGAGACAGACGAAAGAGGTAGTATATGCCGCTTGGTCGAGCTTTATTCAGGGATGGCCAGCACTGATTCAATGAATAAAGGGAAGAGAACTCATTAAAACTGTATCCATGTTAATTTCTAGATTTGTCTGAGAAATATAAGTGCATTATAAGAATGTAAGTTTTAATTTTAATGTTCATTTTTCACAAGTTTGATTTTTTTGTTCAAAAGAAATATTTTCTCAATTTTTTTTATAGAAAAGTGAAATTTTCAGATATAGGCCTATTTATTTAGTAGCCTTACAGAATGTTTTCGTAAATCTAATATACCATAAATACGTATTAGGCCTACTGAAGATAATGTATTGAAAATTTTGAAAATATTCGCATGGAAATTGTTTGTAAGGAAATGAATTAACAAAGCAACTACTGTTACATTATAAGCAAAGGATACGTGTCTATATGTTGTATAGCTTCAGCACATTTCGAGAATAATTTAATATTCTGATGATAGGAAGTTGCTCACCAATATGCCTTAAAAGCATAATGCGATAAGAGTTTTATTATGAAATATTAGTTACACTTAAAACATATACAGCACCTAGATAACTTTGTTTTGCACTTTAATATTATTTTGATTAGTTTATTGATTACTTTTATAAGGCTAAAGATACCATCAATACCAATTCCAACTTATCATATGGTACTCAATCTCTTTTTTTCTTGGGTTATCACTTTCTTTAGGAATGAAATGTTTCATCCATTTAGTACAGTATAGTTGTACTACTATGGAATTTATGTGAATATTCCTTCTTAACTTTTTATTATGTTATTAACATTTAAAACACAAGTGCAATATTAAGAAATTGGTATTAGTACTTTTGTTTTACAGACAATATAGATAATATCAAACAGAAAGAAGCCATATAAAATTAACGACATAAAATTTTACGTTCCGTTTGAAGTTTGTGTACCACTATTTTCATAATCCAACAGGCTGCAACCCTTCCTCTTTCCATACTTAGCGCTTGATGCCCACGCACGACGTCAAGGTCAGAAAAATGCGCTTGCTTTGACATCACTGGCTTAGACTGAAATTCAATTTTAAAAAAGTATCACGGGATTGGGTGTATCATGGAAAGAGGCAACTTTACCCTATACATAACTACACTACGCTTAATGTGCAATATGTCATTATTTGCATAGATATCTATTTCCTTTAATGTTTTTTTTTTCTACGATAGTGCGTAAAGTTGCATTTACTCACTGTTATCAGTGCATGAAGTGAGCCTTTAAAATACTAGTGCGTAAAAAATAAATAATTACTTTACGAGCTACTATTTATTTTGCGCAATGCCAAAGAAAATTCAATATTTAATGTACAAACTTCATTAAGTAAGATATTAATGCACTAACTCGATCTTTCATTACTTAAATATTACACACAATAAAGATAAGTAAGAAATGTAACATTCATATTTACATTTTAGCCCGTATTACTCTGAAGTTACATCTGTAGTTCTCATTGCAATAAGACATAGGTAGCTTTCAGCTTTTCCTAACGGCTTTGTTGATTGTATGGCCGGTTTACAAGGCCATGAAATCGTGATCATGAATAAAACAGGCTATCATTCCATAGATACTTATTTCTTAATAGTTCTGAGTTTAGACGGCCATGAAATTGTAATCTTATAACTTCAAATGTAAATTTATGCTCTCGTAGAAAAAAAAAAACATTGTATGATACACATTCGTAAAGTTATATTTTTGGCCTAAAGAGAACCTTCACGAGCTTGTATCATAAATAACTATTATTTATTCTTATTTCGTGTTATGGTTCAATATTTTCTGTCCTTTTTCTTTATTGCTTTCTTTCATTTTAATGTAGTACTGTATTTTTTCATCGCATTCTTTTTCTAATTCCTACAATAATTATTTGATGGGCGATCATAAGAGTACAGTCAATTTTTGGTGAAATTGAGATATGTACTGTTTTGTCATCATCAGCTCGATATCTATGTCTGGTGAAAAGAGAACAAGTCAAAACCTACTGTAGAACGCCGCATTCTCTGATACACATAACAGTATCTTCAAAATCATGCACGATGTTGAACAGTTTTTTTGCTCTCCTGTAAAATAAGGTTTTTTGACTTGTACTCTTATGATCGCCCATCAAAGAATTAACCTTTAAACACTAATATGGTTTAAGAATTAACTACTGTAACATGTTATTCACAATAAAAGAACATTTTAAAGTGCTATCGAATTGTTCTAAAATATATTGTCGTTAAACATTAGTATTGTACGGTTTAAGAATTATTTATTGTAACATGTTATTCAAAGTTAAATGATATGTTGACATTGTATGGATCATATGAGAAGACAAAGAAAAAGGCAGAAAATAGGAAAGATTGGTGAATGCTGGATTTGCAGAACACTATGAATGAATGAATTTTGAAATTGCTGTAAAATTTCTATTACCTAAATCAAATATATTTAATAATGAACTATTTTAAGAATACGTCACTAAAAATGGTTTCTATTCAATAATTAATTATTGTAACACACTGTTCAAAATAAAATGTAATTTTCAAATTGATGTGAAATTTCTCCTAATTCAGTACATGTGTTCAACTT
Source organism: Periplaneta americana (assembly GCF_040183065.1). Lineage (NCBI taxonomy): Eukaryota > Metazoa > Arthropoda > Insecta > Blattodea > Blattidae > Periplaneta > Periplaneta americana. The sequence goes on along the minus strand of NC_091121.1, from coordinate 37,980,360 downwards.
CCAAATAATTTGTACAAGAATTCGTCGTTAAATATGGTTGTGATTTAAGAACTGGTGTATTCAATTACTAACTAATTTTTATAAGAATTGGTAGTGAAATGTGGTTCCCATTTAAGAATAAATTGTTGTAACATGTTATTCAAAATAAAATAACATTTTCGAATTGCTGTAAAATTCTTAATTCAAAATATATGGTCAGTTATCAAGTTCAGTAAATTTTATATGAATTTTTCTTATATTATTCCTGTTTAAGAACTAATTACACAAATTTTAGGGATATTGCTGAGTAGGGTGATACTGTAACTTTAGTAACATTAAAATGCCTTCATTAATTTCCTCATGAGGCCAATAGTTTATCTTCCTAGGCTTGCTAAATCAAAGCTACCATTACTGAGCCACATCGTATCCACATCTTTTTTAATTACAGAAATGCAGTGTGCTGAATGAGCACCAAATGAAAAGGTTTTTAAAATCCATAATAATTGTAACAGGAATGCAACTTTACTTTCGCTTGTACACACATCATTAAGAAATTAAAAATGTAACTAGTACGTAACATAATGCTTAATACCGATTGTGTGTAAAGGTAATATAACTGTTCTACAAATTCTAACTTTAAGATTTTTTGATACCAGACTAGGTGACAAAATCTTCTCAACCGAATATTTAATTTAATTTCAATTTATTTATTTAATAATAACATATGCATTAAAAAACGCTACATGAAAGTACCCCGAAAGAGCAAAGCTCGTGTTCGGGGACAGTTCCGTTTTGATAGAAAGATTTCGAAATGACATACAATTTAAATTGTTCACCAGACATACCTATTTTTTAAGATTTAAAATTTAAGATTCTGATAACACAGATTATACATACCGATAATTCACAAAAATAGAAATCTATACTTACTTACTTACTTATTTACTGGCTTTTAAAGAACCCGGAGGTTCATTGCCACCCTCACATAAGCCCGCCATTGGTCCCTATCCTAAGCAAGATTAATCCATTCTCTATCATCATATCCCATCTCCCTTAAATCCATTTTAATATTATCTTCCCATCTACGTCTCGGCGTCCCTAAAGGTCTTTTTCCCTCCGGCCTCCTCCCAACTAACACTCTATATGCATTTCTGGATTCGCCCATACGTGCAACATGCCCTGCCCATCTCAAACGTCTGGATTTAATGTTCCTAATTATGTCAGGTGAAGAATATAATGCGTGCAGTTCTGCGTTGTGTAACTTTCTCCATTCTCCTGTAACTTCATCTTAGCCCCATATATTTTCCTAAGCATCTTATTCTCGAACACCCTTAACCTATGTTCCTCTCTCAAAGTGAGAGTCCAAGTTCCACAACCATAAAGAACAACCGGTAATATAACTGTTTTTAAATTATTCTAACTTTCAGATTTTTTGACAGGAGACTTGGAGATAAAAATTCCTCAACCGAATAATAACAGGCATTTCCCATATTTATTCTGTGTTTAATTTCCTCCCAAGTATCATTTATATTTGTTACTGTTGCTCTCAGGTATTTGAATTTTTTCACCTCTTCAAAAGATAAATTTCCAACCCTTATACTTCCATTTCGTGCAATATTCTGGTCACGAGACATAACCATATACTTTGTCTTTTCGGGATTTACTTCCAAACCTATCTCTTTACTTGCTTCCAGTAAAATTCCCGTGTTTTCCCTAATCGTTTGTGGATATTCTCCTAACATATTCACGTCATCCTCATAGACAAGCAGCTGATGTAACCCGTTCAATTCCATACCCTCTCTATTATCCTGGACTTTTCTAATGGCATACTCTAGAGCAAAGTTAAAAAGTAAAGGCGATAGACTGTTTCAAAAATAAAATTTAAAATTCTTGCACTAAGATCGCGTTCTTAAGAAGAGTACATAGAAGCGTACATAATTATATATACTTAGTAGACAAAATACGAGTACTTAAGAAAAAAGGTCACATAAAGATGATAATCATAAAGTTAGTAATAATAATACCAGTAATAACTGAGTGTAAAAAGAGACGATGTTGAAATTGGTGATAGATTAATAGGCTGGTAACTTATTATTAGTATATAATTAGTACAGGTTATGTTGATATAGTAACAAAGATAAGATAGAAGAAATATACGTAGGATAGAAATAAACTTGTTTTACGAGACATGATACATATTATAAAACAGGGAAATCAATCATATAATTTTTTTTTAATTCTGGATCCGAAAATTTCATTCCTTAAGTAGTCAATTCTGGATGAAATTTTATTATCGAATTATATAGACGTGGACCATAATTTGTACTGTGAAATAAAGCAGCAGAAACATTTAGGTTCAACTAAATTAAGAATTTCATTTCGTCTAAAGAATTTCATTTCGTCTAATAATAACAGGCATTTCCCGTATTTCTTCTGCGTTTAATTTCCTCCCGAGTGTCATTTATATTTGTTACTGTTGCTCCAAGATATTTGAATTTTTCAATCTCTTCGAAGGATAAATCTCCATTTTTTATGTTTCCATTTCGGTACAATATTCTGGTCGCGAGACATAATCATATTGTCTTTTCGGGATTTACTTCCAAACCTATCGCTTTACTTGCTTCTAGTAAAATTCCCGTGTTTTCCCTAAATACATGTAGCCTACTCATAATTAAATTGGAAAATTAATTATTTTCTCTATTATTATTTATGTCAGTGTTTATAAAATATATCATATAATTGTGTATAAGCTTATGATCGTATATTTTTTGTTATGTAAAATTTGTTGTAGTATTCTTACCAGAATCACAAACTTCATGTGGAGTCAATTTAATAATAGTAATATGCGTTACAAGAGCAGTATGTTGAAGTTTTCATGTTCGAGGAAAAGTATGAAAAAGTGAAACGTAGTTGAGCTTTTTTAATTTCCGAGAATTGAAAGAAAACATACCGCTCGCGTATCATACATTATTTTGTGCGAAGATCGTTTATTACATACCTAAAAGAGGAATTTCTAATTAGTTGCAATGAAATCTCCATCTTGATTTCTGTTCAATGACGGCAAATTTGCAAAACAAAAATATCTATCTTCAACATTGTTGCTTTAAAATGTTTTCTGTGTTTACTATACTCCAGCAGGCTGTGATATACGTCTGTCTTTTCTCCCCCAGTCTATAAATGCGAACTTAAAACAAACGGTAAGGTTATGTAATGATTTATTTTTCATTTTAATATTTTAACAATATTATTTATATAACATATTGCAGTAATAACCTCGGCATCTGTAATCTTGTTGATTTTTTCACGGCTTCCTTAATGTTACTTGCATCACGAATGCAGTAACTTTAGTGGAGTTGTAGAGTTTACTTAATTTTTACAAATACTTAAAAACAATAATTAACAGTGCAATTTAGGTGAAATTGCAGTGGTAAGTTTCCAGTCTATAATTATTACTGTATTGAACGTCTCTAAAAATAATATGTTAAAAGCCTAAAGCAGTAAAATCAATACGTCACTTAAGCGGTAAGTAGAGGGAAATTGTTATGTGTGTTAGGTTGGGAATACTGAATGTGGAATTTTAGACTTTCCGCGGATTGGTTTTGTGCGAAAAGCAAGCAAATACGCACGATCTCGCACAAAACTATATTTAGACATAGAGGATAACAAGATATTGTAAGTTGAAATGATGAGAGATAAATTATGTTTAAGAATAAAATATAATTTTCTCTTCTCTGAAATCATCAGCATGTGGCCTACCATTATTTTTCACAAAGATCTACTAGCTGTTTATTTTCTCAGTTGATTTGAATTATTTCTCGTTGTGTACAGTCTTTGTGCGAGTTATTTAAGCTTAAGATAGTATTATTAGGTATACGTAATGTTTCTAGCTGGATAACAGGATAACACTTGAAGCGTTTTATCTAGCTCTCTGCTCCGAATGGTAGTTGGACTTGAAGTAGCGATGATAACAAGCCATGTGGAAACTGAAACGGAAATTAAAAAGAGAAAAGATTACATGAGAAGTCGATGGGCTGAACGTGACCTGAATTCTTATGGTTCCTCATCATTATTATTCCGATATGATGTCGAGCTACACTTAACTTCAGCCCCGAGTTCTGAATAAAATATCCTCTAATAGGCTATCGCCGCTATTCCATAACGCTATCTATTAGCCATTCCTTCTTAGATTGAAAATGAGGGAACGGAGAGAGTCTAGTGCAGCGTGGTACTAACAAGGTAGTTCGCAAAATTGTGTCCCATATCAGGAAACTTTACTAATTTCATAAAATAAGTTAGACTGGAAAAATAAGAGCTTTAAAAATGATAGTTCAGCGTACCTATTTACTTTTCTATTAGAACGGAGGGAGTCGAAAAACACAGAAGAGACGTTGCTACAAACATGAAACGAAGACAAAAAAAGTTTATTCCTTAGTGTAGAAGTCTGTATATTTCTTATGTAGTGAACAAACGTTAAGAGAGAAGTTTTATATAATATTCTTATTGAATTTGGTATTCCCAAGAAACTAGTTCGATTAATTAAAATTTGTCTCGGTGAAACGTACAGCAGAGTTCTTATAGGTCAGTTTCTGTCAGATGCGTTTCCAATTCATTATGGGCTAAAGCAAGGAGATGCACTATCACCTTTACATTTAACTTTGCTCTAGAATATGTCATTAGGAAAGTTTAGGATAACAGACAGGGTTTGGAATTGAACGGGTTACACCAGCTGCTTGTCTATGCGGATGACGTGAATATGTTAGGAGAAAATCCACAAACGGTTAGAGAAAACAAGGAAATTTTACTTGAAGCAACTAAAGCGATAGGTTGGAGGTTAATTCTGAAAAGACAAAGTATATGATTATGTCTCGTGACCAGAATATTGTACGAAATAGAAATATAAAAATTGTAGATTTATCCTTCGAAGAGGTGGAAAAATTCAAATATCTTGGATATAACAAATATAAATGACACTCGGGAGGAAATTAAACGCAGTATAAATATGGGAAATGCGTGTTATTATTCGGTTGAGAAGCTTTTGTCATCTAGTCTGCTGTCAAAAAATCTGAAAAAGTTTATAAAAGAGTTATATACGGTTGGTCTGTATGGTTGTGAGACTAGGACCTTCACTGGACTGGACTCTGCTGTAAGTTTCATTGAGACACATTTTCATTAATCGAACTAGTTTCTTGGGAATACCGAATTCAATAAGATTATTATATAAAACTTCTCTCTTAACCGAGTCATATGCCTTTTTGAAATCTATGAATAACTGAAGTACTGTACTCTTGTACTCCCATTTTTTCTCCAATATCTGTCGAATACAAAAAATCTGATCACTAATCGATCTATTACGCCTAAAACCGCACTGATGTTCCCCAATAATGTCATCTACGTACAGAGTTAAGGCTGGTTCACAATAAACCGGGAACGGAAACGATAGTTAATTGTGAATGCTACAATTTAAATACATTTGTTTTAATATTATTTCCGTTTTCATTCTCCTTGTCGTTTCCGTTCCCGGTTTATTGTGAACCAGCCTTTAATCTTCTCAAAAGAATATTGGACAAAATTTTGTACGACGTCAACAAATGTGATATTCCTCGAAAGTTACCACAGTTAGTCTTGTCCCCCTTCTTAAAAATAGATGCAATTATGGACTCCTTCCATTGTTCTGGTACATCTAGTGTTCATAGTGTTAATAATTTAAATTGTAAATATTAGTGTAATTATTAAAGTGTTTCTTGTTTCCTTCTGCCTCACTTGACGAAACAAGATTCGCGTGAGACGTCAGACAATAATTCGCTTGCTAGTAGGACGTGCGTCGTCAACTCTAAATCCCCAGTAATACGTAATCTTGTAGCTTCCTGGGACAATGTGCTGTTCCTAATAACAATAAACTTGACGCCAGTAAAAATAATCTGAATGAAGTCCAGAAAAAGTGTGGCAAGAGGGAATTAAGAAAAATTTTTATTTGAAACTGTACATTTGTTGAGAAAATATACAATATAAACTATGATTTATAGTATATTAGTTATGTTTGTGAAAATGATATTTAAATGGGCATTTTTACGAAAGAGTTATATGCTTTGGAGTCTTAAAAAAATGTGAGCTCCAGGTTTATGAAAGATGTCTGCCTTCTACGGGAGTGAAATAAATGATGATTATGATAATAATTTATTTATTTATTTATTTATTTATTTATTTATTTATTTATTTATTTATTTATAATGTGCTGTACAATAGCCAGTGGCCAATTACAGTTCAGCACAAAGATAACAAAAACATAACACAAAAATAATTATTACACATAAATACAATTACAATGAATTACAATAATGACGATGAATGGGTAAATAATGGATGACATTAAAATACATAACTAAGGATAGTATGAGACGATGATAATTGAGTAGGGTAAACATTGGTAATTTCGTGATAATTTCATGAAAACTAATTTAAAATGCAAATGTTTAAATATATCCTTATTCCGATTTTTTCATCTAAAAGACGATAACTTGCTGTACAAATCTGGAGACATAAAAGATTGGATACGTTCTTGAATATGTGCCAAAAACCACTTTTACAACTTAAGCTGAAAGGTTGGTTATTTCGTGATAACCTTGGTAATTTCGTGATATTGCATTGATAATTTCGTGAGAGGTAGAAGAATTGTGGAAAAATTCATTAAAGTCAAATGAAATTCTCATTTATTGTTACAAGACTTCAAACATAGTAATTACGTCTAATATTCATAGCAAGAAAACATAGAAACACATATCAACACATAATAAGAATGAAATCAAAGTAAAAATTGAAATTGAAAAGGGATCTTCTTTGCCCTGAAAGGGTGAAAACTTTTATTACGGACTTTACTATAGCCTATATTACTAGGGTAACTCCAAAAGTAATGCATAACGTTTGTTTAAAAATTATATTTTTATCCTACAGCTTTGCTATTTTCACAGAATGTAGATGCATTCTTAAGGAACAAAATGTCACTTTTCCACATAATCCCCGTCCCTTTCAACTACCTTACGTAACCTAGGAACGAGGGCCTGTAGACCGGCACGGTAAAAGTCTGGACCAACACGTCTGAGCCACTCTTTATCAGCCTGCACAAGGGAGTCATCTTCTAACCTCGTTCCGCGAAGGGATCCTTCAGTTTACCAAAGAGATGGTAATCGCACGGTGCCAGTTCAGGACTGTAAGGCGGATGTTTCAGTGTTTATCCGAATTTTCTGATCTGGTCTGTGGTCTTGTGACTGACATATGGCTGTGCGTTGTCGTGCAATAGCAGAACATCCTGCTTCTCACGATGTCGTCGAACACGACTCAGTCGAATTAGAAGTTTCTTGAGATTTGCAACATACCCGTCAGAATTAATGGTGGTTCCGTGTTGCATGATGTTCACAAGCAAGAGTCCTTCTGAATCGAAAAAACACAGTAGCCATAACGTTTCCTGCCGAAGGTGTACTTTTGAATTTCTATTTCTTTGGTGAATTTGCATGATTCCACGCCATTGTCTGCTTCTGTCTCTGGTCCAAAATGGTGGAGCCATGTTTCATCTTCTGTCACAATTCTTGCACGTAAGTCATCTAGAACTTATCATTGACACTTAGCATGATAACAATTCAAACAGAAGCTACACTGAACCCATTGCGCCTCCGTTTTCTTTTTTGTTGTCACATCTTGTCTTCAGATTTCTAAAATTCCTATTGTAATACATTTTATACTATTTTAAAAATTGTAACACTTAATGCTCAACAAAATTTCGCCTCAAACAGCTAAGATTTCTATCAGTAAAGCTAAGCCTATATGGCGACTACAGATGTGTCTAAAATTCCAAAAACATTCCTAAAATTGTATAAAGATGCAATAAATCTTTGTACCAAATATCATATGCTTACCTTTAGTAATAAGCCTGTAATGTAATTACAAACATGCACAAAATTTGTATGCCTGAGAAGTGGACGCAAACTTGCTCTCTCCAAACATAAAAGCTCACTGAAGCAACTACAATAGTCACACAAAGCTTAGCTGTATGTTTCTGGAAATTGGATAACATATGCAATCCCTTGGCGGAAATTTGGATCTCGTAACACCATTGGTTAGTTCACAAAAGAGCAAAGAAAAAGTATCACGAAATAACCATTGCCACGAAATTACCAATGTTTACACAATAGTGCCTAAAAGAATGTATAAATTATTAATCGTTGCCAAGAGCAAACTAAGTCTATACATTGAAGGGATCGAATTCGCAGCCAACCATGTTGGCATTTTTAATGCATCTGGAGACTGGTGAAAGAAATTTCGAATTTCTAATATAGAAAAATTTGTGGAATACGTAAGGTAATATTGTTTAAGAAAGAGTCACAGGATATATCACCTTTGAGGACTTTACAAGAAAACAGATAATCTAGCTCAGTGGTCGTCAGCATTCGCTGAAATGTGGAAAGGGTACGCGGTGCCGTCCCGTTTGCATCGTCGTGCAGCACGGAGAGATAGAGAGCATACCCGCTAGCAGCTACGGAGTGCACCCTATTGCACTGCGTTTTCCGCGGGTAAGAGATTCTAGCCCCAGCGTGCTCTGTGCTGACGACCCCTGATCTAGCTCATGGCGTCTAGCATGTAGATTTTGACAATTAAAATGTTCACATTTTCTCTCATAACTGTATCCGGAATTAATGGGCAGAAATCTGAATGAACATAAAGATAGTAATTAATAGAAGAGTATAATTCAGTCAATACTTAACAGTGAGTAATACATTAAAATTCTATGTTATACCAAAAAGTAACATTACATATATTTTAACGACAAACGTTTTCGCCAATTATATTGGCATCTTCAGGTAGGGTAAAACATGTTAACAAAGTAAACACTTGGTCTTAACTAGTTAAAAGAACTTTAAATCATGATGTAAATTAAAACAGGTGATAAAATTGGGTGATGCAGCCACCAGGTTGTATGCAGAAATGATGTATTCAGAGCATGTATGACGAGGGGGACGGCAAGATCTCTTCTAGTATTGCGGTAACAGTTTCGGAATCAGATTAAAGATGCTGCAAATAGGGCGGTCGTGTTGCCGAGTAATGGTGACAGGATAAAGCCCTGTAATTAGCAAAGGATGGTATGAAGAAAAGTATTTGAAATTATTGTTTAAATCTTATAGGACGTTACTTATAAGAAGTTGAAACAGTTGGCTGAAGTCCATGAGAGCGGCAGCACGACTGACCTTTACATTAGGAAGTAGCTTACAAAGAAACCTTCATACCGGCAAGACTAGTGAATGATCGGAAATTACTTCTGTATGATCTTAAACAGCGGGTTATTTGAATTTGGATATTGTTCATTAAGTAGAGGGCTATTGTTATTATTGGAATGGGTGGTAATGTATAATTCTTCAGCAGCGTTCATGTAATTGTGATTATTGATAATTTTTAAAACCTGCGGAGCATCTTCTATGCCCGTGAGATCGTGATTTTGATTAATAAGATGTGTAGCGAATTTTGATTTATTCCTATTGAATTTAAAGTCGGAAACGTGTTCTCTATATCGAGTGCGAAAATTCCTTTTAGTTTGGCCTACGTATTTGCTGGGGCAATTTTTACATTGTAATGTCCACACCTGTGGAGTAACGGTCAGCGCGTCTGCCCGCGAAACCAGGTGGCCCGGGTTCGAATCCCTGTCGGATCAAGTTACCTGGTTGAGGTTTTCTCCGGGGTTTTCCCTCAACCCATTACGAGCAAATGCTGGGTAACTTTCGGTGTTGGACCCCGGACTCATTTCACCGGCATTATCACCTTCATATCATTCAGACGCTAAATAACCTAGATGTTGATACAGCGTCGTAAAATAACCCAATAAAATAAAATACATTGCAATAAGTAGATCCCACTATTGGCAAATTTATTGTGATTTTGTAGGTTGTTGGGGATAATATTATTCAATTTGTTATTGGTGCGGAAGGACACGTTAATCTTCTCTTTTTTAAAAAGGTTACCTAGTTTGTATGAAACATTTCCAAAGAATGTCAGGGGTTTCCAGTTGGTGATTTTTATCTTTTTGTCGGAACTTGTGAAAGTAGTATTAGTTTTGGTTTCTGATTTAAATTTATTCTTATGTTTCCTTATCAAATTGGTAATGAGTTTCCTATTGAAGCCGTTGATTTTTGCTAAATTTAAAATGTATTGGTATTCAGCGAAAACGTTTGTCGTCAAAATATATGTAATGTTACTTTTTGGTATAACATAGAATTGTAATGTATTTCTCACTGTTAAGTATTGACTGAATTATACTCTTCTATTAATTGATATTGTACTTAACGGACCAATATGCCTTTGAAAATAAAGATATTAATTTTCTTTGTATATTTTCTAATTTAGCCGAGTCCGTAGTTGTAATCCAGTTGCAAGCTACAGATGCATATTCGAGTTTCGATCGCACCAATGTATAGTAAAGCATTAAAAGAGAATCGCGCTTGGCAAAAGAATAAGTTATTGACCATATTATTCCTAACATTCTGATTGCGTGATTGTAAATGTAATCAACGTGACTATGAAAATACAATTTACTGTCAATGAATATTCCCAAATCTTTTACGCAATCCGTTCTGTTAATTAGAACATTAAAATATAATAATAATAATAATAATAATAATAATAATAATAATAATATATTATATTAATACATTAACTAGAATTCCTTGCTATAGAGTGATAACTTACAACTTTGCAGAGCCAGATTTGCCTTGAAGGCCTGTCAAATTATCATCATCTCATCCCACAACCATTGCTCTTTCATACATATCTGGTATGCGACGTATGCATTCATGAGGAATTTGCCCCCATCCCCATTAATTGGCTAAAATATTAACACCATACCAAGACACGGTCGCATCAAGCTGATCACTTCAGACAGCAGGATCCACACGTGCTCTATCAAATGCGAACAATTTTATTAAGTGTAAATTCCCCTTCACTGATTTGTTGTAACAAAAGTTGTGTATAACATGTAACAAATTTAATAATATAAAGCAAACATTTCAATTTAAGATGTACATTTACTTACGTAGCATTTGAAGGTGATATTTTCTCTAGTGTTTTTAAGTATGAATGATTTTCCATTGTTTCAGATTTATTTGCATCCAAAATATGGTGTTGGGCACATCCACTCTTCATCGGTAAGTCATCAATCCGTATTATTTTTGGTACAGTCAAATATAGCGTGATCAGACGTTCTCTTTTGTCCAGACATGTCCTCCTTTTTTAGGCCTTTTCCCGGGATCCGGGCGGATTAAAAAAATCAAGAAATGTCCTCCTTTTCGTAACTTGTATGCCGGATATTTTGAAATTATCTGATTTGACGCCTTTTTCAAGTAATTTGCATATAGGTGGCAGCAGCATCGACAGAATACACTCTTTGCCAACGACCATAACTCTCTTTGCTTACAAAGTACGTATTAAATTCATATTTTGTGCGGCCTTTTTGTGTACAGTATTTCGATAATATTATAGTTCCCCTGGCTTTGATATGTAGTTAACTATAAAATAATTTTATATTATTAAGTTTTATCGTAAGCATGCCGTAATAAAATAGATATTGACATAATTTCAAGTATAATATAGACCTAAGTATAAATCTAAATAGAGATTTTCTGTCCTCTTTAATAATTATACAGGGACATCATTTTATTTTTACTAACATTTCTAATATTAACCTGGCTATACCTTTGGCTTAAAGGTTGTGAACCGGAAACCCCCCTTCCACTGGAGTTCAATGATACTGGCGTAAGATACAAACAAATAACTTTACTAGGTATAGGAGGAATGAAAAGTAGTTCATCCATTTACGTAAAGTAGGAAATGTCGCAATTTTGAGTTTGATAATTTTCATTAGGTTTTTCTTTAATCAAAATACAGCAAAATATTAACAATAAGTGTTTTTACTCTCGAACTGAGCTGTCCGTTCGGACGTATTCATTATGCAGCGCATATTATACTATCTATATCACATTAGCGTACAATATAGAGAATGAAGTTAAATTGAAAAATAATCATAATATGGATATTTAAACACATATTTGAAAATGATGGCCGTTCATTTCTGTACAGGTTTCAATTATTTTTTGCATATTAACGTACTATATACAGTACTATTGTACCTAATTCCAATTACCAGTTTCGTCTTTCGTACTACAAACTCATGTTTAAATAATTCTGTACCTACTCTATAAAATAGTACCTTACGTACAGTATATTCAATCTTCACTTCTGTCCGATCCGAAAAGATAGAATTATTCAGTGGTTCAAGTGGTTTTGTCGAGAGTCGTAGAAAGGAGGGAAATCACGTGACAGTTAATTACTTAACGAGGCCTTTTTATTTAAGTTATTTTAAACAGTTGTGTAATATTACGTAGACGTCCAATTCCTAACAGAAATTAATGTTTTCAGAAAAGAGCTAAGACAGCCCTGCCACAAAGGGACGGGCAGAAGTGGGTGGGGGAAACCGGGATGCGACATAGGCAAACGGACGACAGTACCTGTGAGAGAATATGATTCAATATTGAAAGGAAACATATTTCTGGAACGTACTATACTCACTAACTCAGTACTGTTTGTGTTTACTAAGGCCATAAGGCGACTTTGACTGTATACACTTGGTTCTGTGTGGAGATCGGTTGCAAGTTCACTAGTAGAGGGGTGGGAGTGAAGTACATTAAAAAGCTCGGGTACAATAAAAATTGAAGTAAAAATAAAATGATGTCCCTGTAGTTCCCTTGACTTTCATATGTAGCTAACTGTAAAATCATTATTTTCAAGTTTTATCATAATTGTTTTGTAATATGAACATACTTTTAAGTATGATATAAGCCTAAATCCGTACTGTAAATATTTTCGGAAAACGTATGTGTAGCCCCTACATATGAATTATACTCGTTGGGGCGTACTCAATAAATAAATAAATAAAAAAAAGTCCCTTGCCTAACTGGTAAGAAATTTTAGATCTAAAAACGTTTTTCGTGATTTCCCACAAAGTTATGGGAATGGACAAGGGTTGTTTTGAAAATAACCTCCATACTTGTTTTATCATAACACCAACATGAGATTTGTAGGAACTTGTTTAATGGTGCATTTTATGGTAACAGATGGAGCATTTAGATGCCAAGGCTAAAATTTATTAAGGCAATCTGTTTCTTCAGTTAAACATGAGACTCCACTATTTTTCTCTGAACTTTAGGCACTAAAAATTAAGAGCGACACTGACTGTAGATTAACAGATGTGATGTCCGTGATGAGGGCTTTTAAGCCTAGTTCACAAGAGTCCGATATGAATTAATAGAGAACAAAGTCACTAGGACTGGACAGTGGATCTTGTAAACCGTGCGCTAGTTTGCAAGTGGTGGTTAAGAGGATTAAATACCTTTAACGGACCAGAGGGAAAATACTGAATGACAAGAATGACATCTGAAAGGAGAGGAGGCATGGCTTCTATATTTACAAACTATAGTGAGTAACAATATTAACTTTTAGTGCCTAAAGTTACGGGCTATGACTTATTTGCTTTGGTCATTTCTTGAATATAGAGACAAAGACCAGCGGTTTTTTCTGACAGAATAACTTCGTGATTATTTCTTTTGATTGCGGTAATAATATTCATGTGATATTTGTGTACTGTTTTGTAGGAATGGGATATTATTGAACAGTTCACTAGAAACGTCGGTTGAGGGAAGAGTTTGTGCGATATTATTGAATATCACGTTTCTCTATTACGCGTAGCGATTCATATTTTGTATACAGCTCCCTGCAAATCCCTAAATTATGAATCCGATTTAAAAAATAACAACGTACATGCCTACATAATGTAGCTTTATCATTAAGCTTTGAATAAATGCTAGATTTGGATTATAAATCCAACTGCCTGCAAAGAGGAAGCGAAATCCAATTAATGCCGTATTTTCTAAATATGTACTTCAGCCTTGTTCTGTTTCATTTGCTAGCAGCAAAAGAGCCTGAGAGCGGATTGACGAGAAATATGAAGCATAAGTATCACACTGATTATTTCGTAGTAAAGAGGACGCGTAGAACTGCTACGTCGAAGCACTTGGCATGAATATTTGCTCCTCAACGACCTTTGCAGTGTTGGAAGTGGCTATTAATGAACAGATGTTATTAAGCCTTTGGAGTGGGTTTAAAGAGTAACATTCGCTCTTGAACAATCAGAGTCACAAAATGTTTTCGTAACTGTTCATATATGAGATTAATAAAATGAGAGAAGATTCGACTTAAACCGCAATACGAATGTTGCTATTACTACCAGAAGAAAGATAAATAATAATAATAATAATAATAATAATAATAATAATAATGATTTATTTAACCTGGCAGAGTTAAGGCCATACTGTCATTGTGTCAATGCATTGCAGATCCATAATACAGAATCGGGCATAAGTCCTAGTGGAATATTAAAAATGCAATATGGCTTAAGTAATAGAAGAATATAAGGTAAGAGTCCGATTTTGGATATATATTTTTGAAGTGGTGTTAGTTAATTAGTTGGAAGGCCGGAGGGAAAAAGACCGATGGGGAGGCCGAAACGTAGATAAGATAGGCCTAAAGATAAAGATAAACATAGCCTATTGTGTTGCATGAAGGGCAAAGGCCTTCTTAAATAAGGGAAAGCTCTGTTTGCCTAACGTGGTGAGCTAGTTCACGTTAGACGTGATATTAAGTCTAGGAACTTGAATTTCTTTAACAATGATTCTCTCGCTGCCTTTCACAACTTCCTGTCTATGCACAAATGTCTCTCGAGTAGTTTACACTTTCTTCTGTCTCTTGCATCTCTGGACCATTGTTGACCTGCCTGTTCTCTGAAGAAGTCTGCCCATCTGCACCGAGGTCTGCCCTGAAGTCTCTTTCCTATGCGGGGGTCCCAATGTAGATAGGAGTATAATATTAAAATGCACGAAAACGATTGGAAGAATAGTAAAAGAGAGGGCAAACGAAATTTCGAGACAAGATATTTTTAGTAATATTAAAGACCTAGGATCGCTGAAATACTATAGGGAGGTTAAACAGTTTTGGGAACATGAAGAATATATTAGACTAAATTCAAGGGAAGAGAGAATAGGAATGGCATGTTGGAGATTAGGTAGGCCTATCTGGAGGCTCAAAAATAAAAGAGGGAACGTAGAGAAGGATAAATGTCCTTTGTGTGGACTAGCGGAAGACGCAATGCATATTGCCTTAAAGTGTCAGGCAACGAATGATTTGAGACACGGTTGGGTGGATAACAAATTTCTACAAATAAACGCTATAGTAGCTTATAAAAAAATGAATGGTCCCCTTAACGCCAGCAGTCTGCATAAATTAGGAAAATTTCTTTTTAGAGTTAAAGTTAGATGGGAAGAGAAAGTTAGAGCTCTAACGGATATGGAATTATAAATGTTGAGTAGTCGGACACGATAGGAAACTACGAAAAGTGGTCAGTGAAGCTAACAGAATAATTTTTAAGAGATTGAGTATAGAAGTGAAAAAGCTAAAGTAAGAGTTTTAAATACAAGAAATATACTTATTATTATTATTATTATTATTATTATTATTATTATTATTATTATTATTATTATTATTAGAATATGCCATTAGGAAAGTTCAGGATAACAGGCAGGGTTTGGAATTGAACGGGTTACATCAGCTTCTTGTCTATGCAGATAACGTGAATATGTTAGGAGAAAATACACAAACGATTAGGGAAAACACGGAAATTTTACTTGAAGGAAGTAAAGCGATGATTTGGAAGTAAACCCCGAAAAGACAAAGCATATGATTATGTCTCGTGAACAGAATATTGTACGAAATGGAAATATAAAAATTAGAGATTTATCCTTCGAAGAGGTGGAAAAATTCAAATATCTTGGTGCAACAGTAACAAATATAAACGACACTCGGGAGGAAATTAATCGCAGAATAAATATGGGAAATGCCTGTTATTATTCGGTTGAGAAGCTCTTATCATCCAGTCTGCTGTCCAAAAATCTGAAAGTTAGAATTTATAAAACAGTTATATTACCGGTTGTTCTGTATGGTTGTGAAACGTGGACTCTGACTCTGAGAGAGGAACATAGGTTAAGGGTGTTCGAGAATAAGATGCTTAGGAAAATATTTGGGGCTAAGAGGGATGAAGTTACAGGAGAATGGAGAAAGTTACACAACACAGAACTGCACGCATTGTATTCTTCACCTAACATAATTAGGAACTTAAAATCCAGACGTTTGAGATGGGCAGGGCATGTAGCACGTATGGGCGAATCCAGAAATGCATATAGAGTGTTAGTTGGGAGACGGGAGGGAAAAAGACCTTTAGGGAGGCCGAGACGTAGATGGGAGGATAATATTAAAATGGATTTGAGGGAGGTGGGGTGTGATGTTAGAGACTGGATTAATCTTGCACAGGATAGGGACCAATGGCGGGCTTATGTGAGGGCGGCAATGAACCTTCGGGTTCCTTAAAAGCCATTTGTAAGTAAGTAAGTTAAGTATTATTATTATTATTATTATTATTATTATTATTATTATTATTATTATTATTATTATTATTATTATTAGGGTGTACAGAGGATACTTGTAGGTTCAATATGCAGTAGTTCTTGTAATGTTTGTACAGAGAGTGATGGCGGATTAAGAACTGGAACACATCTAATCCGCCATGACGTGAACAAAGGTTGATGAAATAAATAAATATAAATATTAAAATGGATTTGAGGGAGGTGGGATATGATTGTAGAGACTGGATTAATGTTGCTCAGGATAGGGACCGATGGCTGGCTTATGTGAGGGCGGCAATGAACTTCCTTAAAAGTCGTGTAAGTATTTATTTACACTGCAAGTGGGCAAGCTCCCGGTGGCAGTGGTATACACAATATAAACAATACAAAATAAAATTACAGTACACAATACAATTATACAATACGTAATACAATTATATAATACACAATACAGTTATATACACAATACAATTTAACACAATAATTACAATTAATAACAAAACATAAAATAACCTAATTTTACAATACAACCTACAGTACATACCTATGTATATGCCCTACATAAGTTTCAATAGTCTTTCACTTTACTCTCATCTCACTCACTGTAGTGGCACTATGACGCATTTCACTGACATTTTAGGACACATTTCGCTGACGCTGTAAATTATCAATGGACATAGGATTTTTAGGCACTAAAAATTGCAGTTTTAGGCGCCTAAAATAAGATCAAAATTTGTAAAATTAGGCTCTATTTTAATGAAAATAGGCATTTTAGGCACATCAAGGTATCATACTTATTTCTTTCACTGAAATTTTTAATTATACACTAAAATACGCACAAAAAAGTATGTTTAAACATTAAAAAAGAATACTATATTATATTTATAAACAGAGCTGCACAAATTTAATATATTGAAACTAATGAAATAATGATTATTGATATCAAGATTACTCATTTTAAGTTATTGAAATTCACTTCCTTGCTCAGACTTTATTATAATTATTTGCACAGTACACCACCAGAATTTTTTCTAAATTCTCCACAGTTAACCTTTGCCTTTTGTCACTGAGAATCATTTTGAAAGCAGAAAAACTTCTTTCAACCGAAACTGATGTGAGAGGCGCAAATTTTAAATTAGGTACAATAGAAACATCAATACTTACTGGAACATTTACACTTTCCCCCGATATCACTCTTGATACTTTTTCCAACAATGAAAATCCTACATTCTTATTTAATACGTTGTCCCACTTATTTTTAACTTTTTTCCCAGTTTCGCCCAAAGCAGAATGTATGTTCACTTGAGCTTCCTTTACTATTGCTATTTGGCTACAAAGAGATTGTTTTTCACGTTCTAATTGTTCAATGTTTGCAGGTATGAAAGAAAAGTTTGATGTTATGTAGGCAATATCGTTTTTCACTCGTGAGTCATTCAGACAATCTTTCACTGCTTTCACACACGCTGCACTATCAGTTTCAGGTAATTTATCAATAACTGTGACCACTTCTTTAAAATACTTAGAATAATACACCACTGACTGAATCCAGGTTCCCCATCGTGTAACAACCGGCTGAGGTGGGAGTGGGATATCTGGAAAGTTCTCTCTGAATATTAAAATCCTGGATGGGGCTTTACAAAAACATTTTTTGTGTTAGAAATAAACGAATTGACAAGAGGAAATTCATTCCGGATTGTTTCAGAAACCCTGTGAAGGCCATGTGCTAGACAGGTTACATGCGTGAGGTTAGGATAAAATGTTTTAAGAAGTGGAGCTGCAGCAACCATGTATGAGGCAGCATCAATACAAAACAACAGAACTTTAGAATCGTCTATATTACCTGAGTATAAAGACTGTAGGCCTTTATTTACAAAATAAGCAATGGCTTGGCTATTTACTTTCGAAAGTTCCTTAACACATACGAGGTGTGGAATCGAAGGTCCATCAGGACTAAGTTTTCCTACTACCATATTTGCTATACACCTATTCATAGGATCTGAGGTTTCATCCACAGAGACCCATATGTAAGAATCACATATATCCTCCCGAATGGAAGCTAAAGTTTCATTGTATATTCTGTCTAAGTAATTTTTTCTTAGGGTCGACTCAGATGGGATATTTTGTTTGCAGTATTTTTGTAAAAACTGTCTTAAAACCGGATTTTCAATTGCATTCCAGGGAATGTTAGCAGCAACAAACGTTCTGGTTAAATCAGCATAGAAATTGCTGCTGAGATTGGATGAAGTAGGCTGTGTTAGTAAAGTTTGTTGCAGTTGATTTTTCTGCTGAGCTTTAGCCTTATGAGCCGCTCCTTGCACATGCTGCTTTAGGTGGCACTTCTTTTCTTGCGAAATCTAAAAATATAAAGTAAACTGAATTAAAATAAAATCCTAGTTGTTGTATTGCCGTATTTCTATCACAAAGTTAGTGGGTTCGAACAATCAAAATTTTAATGACCTGCAAATACTTTAACTATCGGAATTTAAAAGGTTAAAGTGTAGTGGTCTTAAAAAGAATTATACCTCAGGATAGCTCAGTCAATGTATAAATATTATAGGCCTACTCATTAAAATTAATAGAATTTATATATTTCAACTATTGTTACATGCCTGTTTGCTACAAATCTTGCAGAATATTATTTTTCCATCATAAGTGAATTCTGAATATTCTGTTAGCCATTGCCGGATCAATGTAGATTTTGCACTTATATTTTTCGGCATTATCGCGTTAAACTTCACAGGAAAACGTCCTACCGCTCAAAACTTCTCAACACAAATAAGGTGAGGGAAAGAGCAACTGTTAACGAGCATTCAGATGAACCGTTGTTATTGAGATTCAATTGGACAAAAATACAAAGTTCCACTTATTGTTGCATTTCCTGGTAGTGTTAACACTAGGAGGGCCATTCTTTTAAATATTTTGTAACGGTTTACCCTACTAATTCGCAGTTTTACGACTTTTCATAAATATTTCAAAAACACTCTTTCTCCAAAAATTGTGATTTTATGACACTCTGAAGGGCAGTACAGCTAATCGGTTTCAGACCGAAAAGTCATTTTTATAGTATAGTATATCTCTGAATCGGTAGCAGCACATGTTGTGATTGTTGCCTGCTTCAAAACTAAGGTTGGTTCTTTGTCGGGATTTATGCCTCCAAACATGTTAAATTCGGTGAAATCTATTGCGAGTGTCGTGAGATTCAAAACATTTTGTTTCCTTTATCAATGGTTTCATGGCCGGTGTGAAGCAAACTTTCCAATTTTTAAATGCCTTAAATTTCGCAGTGAATGCATGTATAAATTATAAAAAGTAAGAGTAAAATGCGAAACTTTACAGTGAGTTAGGCATTTTCAGGCGAATATTAACAAATTAGGCTCTAATAACCGTTTTAGGGCATTTTAGGGCACTATAAAACTCTTTGAATACCTTTCAATTTCCATGAAACACAAATATTAATAATTATTTTTACTTTTCTCCTAAAGAAACAAAATAGGCATTTGCCCTAGAATCCGATGTCTGATTATCACTGATCGGAACTATTCACTGCACTGTAAAACCATAACTTCACTGACTCACCTCGCATCACTGATAGAACAGTTCATATAAGACAAATAATTACACCCTTATGCATACTTATAAACAGAACTACATTTAAGCTAAACATTTCTAGTCTAAGGCCCTCTTACACGCTATTTTTAAATAATTTACAATTCAAACCAAGGAAGTAACTCGTCAGGCTAAATAATAATAATAATAATAATAATAATAATAATAATAATAATAATAATAATAATAATAATAATAATAATTTATTTAATCTTACAGGATTAAGACCATAAGGCCTTCTCTTCCATCCTACCAGATAGCACATATAAATACAAAAAAGAAATACAAACACTGATGAAAATGATCCAAATTAAGTTAAAGCCCTATAGAGGGTCAACAGAGTCAAAAGTACATTATAGAGCTCTCATCGAGCTAATACAACAAAAAGAAAGAAAACAGAGATAGCAAGGATGATATTGATAACTGACAATAATAATAATAATAATAATAATAATAATAATAATAATAATAATAATAATAATAATAATAAATACATTACGTATTAATTTTCAATTTTACAATAGCATAGTTACAATATTTACTATATATCATGGGTTGAGGTGAAGTTGCGCAACCTGACATGTGTTCAACAAGCAATTCCACGAACTAGAATGTGATTTTTTAATTTAAATTTGAATTTTGATATTGTCCGACAGTCTCTGACGTGGTCAGGGAGAGAATTCCAGAGGCGTGGAATAGATATGCTGAAAGATGATGAGTGCAGAGGAATAGAGAAAAAGGTACATGTTCCGGGTTCGAGATAGTGAAAGGTAAACAAAACGAGATGCTAGGTAAGAGGGTGTGGAGGTGTGGATGATTTTAAATAGTAATAAGAGAGAGTTGAAGAATCTTCTTTCTTTAAGTGGACTCCAAGACAACAATTCTAGTGACGGTGTTACATGATCGAATTTTCTAATGTTACAAACGAAACGAACGCAGATATTGTGAACACGCTGTAGTCTATGGGCAAGATCAGTATTTAGATTCGTGAATAAAGAATCGCAATAATCGAAGTGGGACATCACTAAAGTTTGGATCAGGTTCTTTTTAAGGCTGAGAGGTAAAACATTGGTTAAGTGTTTGAGGGAGTGAATTATGGAAAAAGTTTTCTTACATATGTAGGTCACTTGACTTTGAAAATTTAAATTTGAATCTAAATATACCCCTAAATTGTTTACTGTCTTACTATATGTAATTGTAGTATTACATGTCACCTTAAAAAATTAAATGTTAAATGTCACCTTAATTTTAATTTTCACTTTATACACAACTTTTTAAGTTATTCTTGAATCTCCCTAAGGAAGGACAGCCCTCAAAGACCGCTGCAGGTAGGTCATTCCATTCATTTATAGTTCTATTTAAAATGAGAATTTACCTACATCCGTTTTCTGTTTCCTACATTTGTTTTTAAAATCATGATCTTTCCTACCATAGTACGTTGGCTTTTCTAACCGAGCCGTTATGTCTACCCATGCTTTCTGACCTAGATGTGCTCTATACAATGATGTTATTCTAGTTTTCCTACGTCTGTTTTCCAAGGTTTCCCATTTAAATTCTTATATCGTATCGTTTCCATCTTCTCTTTTACCTTTAACACATTTAGCTGCCTTATACTGAATTCTTTCTAAGGAATTTACCTGATATTATATTCTATAGGGATCCCAACTTGTAGTTCCGTAGAAGTAAATATAAATTCACACTGTATAAGAAGTTTTTTGGATTATAAACTTTACATTTTCCAAATAAACTTCACTATTTTGAAATACAACAAAAATAAAATGTATGTTTCACATTCATAGCCTACGGCGTGTACGAAGCGCTGATTTTAGTAGATCTGCACTTCACCATCCGGTTTCCCAGTGGGATGCTAAGTAGTAACGTGTTTAATATGGGTTGATGGATTGGTCAGGTTATATATACGCGATAAGCAGCCTTATTTACATATCTTTAATATTAAAATCTGTATTCTGAATGATTAATGAATGTGTATGCAAGAGAGATGTAAATAGTAAGACATTTACATGATTTTCATATGCTGTGAATTCTGATGCTGAAGCAAATCTGAGACTCACAGGGAGGTGATGTCTCTGTTCAATTAGTAGTCGTGAGATGAAACGTAATACGTTCCTGTGAGTTAGTTTCGAGTCTTCCTCTTTTTCCCCTCGTTTTGGAATTTTATTTCACAGTTTTTAGCGTGATGGTGAGGGATCTCTTATGG
Organism: Periplaneta americana; assembly: GCF_040183065.1. Taxonomy (NCBI): domain Eukaryota; kingdom Metazoa; phylum Arthropoda; class Insecta; order Blattodea; family Blattidae; genus Periplaneta; species Periplaneta americana. The sequence continues at coordinate 37,958,016 of NC_091121.1, read as the reverse complement.
CCATATTTTTAACCTAATCACGTTTCAGCAATTTGTTTAGGGCAATAAAGTACATGTTGGTTTACACAGTGGTATAAAAGCTTGTCACTGAAACAGTATTTTATTAAAATACTTCTGCTGTGAGCGCATTTTAGGTACTGTATACTTACTTACTTAAAAATGGCTTTTAAGGAACCCGAAGGTTCATTGCCGCCCTCACATAAGCCCGCCATCGATCCCTATCCTGTAAAAGATTAATCCAGTCTCCATCATCATATCCCACCTCCCTCAAATCCATTTTAATATCCTCCCATCTACGTCTCGGCCTCCCTAAAGGTCTTTTTCCCTCCGATCTCCCAACTAACACTCTATATGCATTTCTGGATTCGCCCATACGTGCTACATGCCCTGCCCATCTCAAACGTCTGGATTTAATGTTCCTAATTATGTCAGGTGAAGAATACAATGCGTGCGTTGTGTAACTTTCTCCATTCTCCTGTAACTTCATCCCGCTTAGCCCCAAATATTTTCCTAAGCACCTTATTCTGAAACACCCTTAACCTATGTTCCTCTCTCAGAGTGAGAGTCCAAGTTCCACAACCATACAGAAGAACCGATAATATAACTGTTTTATAAATTCTAACTTTCAGATTTTTTGACAGCAGACTGGTTGATAAAAGCTTCCCAACCGAATAATAACAAGCATTTCCCATATTTATTCTGCGTTTAATTTCCTCCCGAGTGTCATTTATATTTGTTACTGTTGCTCCAAGATATTTGAATTTTTCCACCTCTTTGAAGGATAAATCTCCAATTTTTGTATTTCCATTTCGTACAATATTCTGATCACGAGACATAATCATATACTTTGTCTTTTCGGGATTTACTTCTAAACCGATCGCTTTACTTGCTTCAAGTAAAATTTCCGTGTTTTCCCTAATCGTTTGTGAATTTTCTCCTAACATATTCACGTCATCCGCATAGACAAGAAACTTATGTAACCCGTTCAATTTCAAACCCTGCGTGTTATCCTTAACATTCCTAATGGCATATTCTAAAGCGAAGTTAAAAAGTAAAGGTGATAGTGCATCTCCCTGCTCTAGCCCGCAGTGAATTGGAAAAGCATCAGATAGAAACTGGCCTATACGGACTCTGCTGTATGTTTCACTGAGACACATTTTAATTAATCGAACTAGTTTCTTGGGAATACCAAATTCAATAAGAATATCATATAGTACTTCCCTCTTAACCGAGTCATATGCCTTTTTGAAATCTATGAATAACTGATGTACTGTACTCTTATACTCCCATTTTTTCTCCATTATCTGTCGATTTTAGGTACTGTATACCAATAATTTCCAAAACTAATAACTAGAGGGCGGAAAAATGTGCGTTACCACGCGATACAGGTTAGTTTTGTCTGAAGTATGGATGACGTCAGATTTACAAGTGCAATAACGTAAATGCAGTGCGAGAGGGCGGCAGTACAATTAGGAACCAACAAATAACCTTCAGTGTCAACTTGTAAATGTATGGGAAAGAAAGCCAGGTTTTACAATACTGTTTATTGTCTTTGTTCAGGTTGTAGTGTTGTGTATAAGTGATTTAAAATGCCTAAGTAGAAGGGTTTGGAATTAAACAGTCTAGGAAATAAATTCGGAAGAGAGATTTTGATTTCGTAAGGGGAAAATATTGTAAATTTATACTGAACAACAATGTAACTTTTATTTAAAGCAACAATAATTCCTTTCTACAATTCACCTTAAACGCTCTCGTCAACAATAGGATTTGCACTCAACACAGTATTCGTTATTGCACTCCACAGACGACAATGACAATTTACTTGGATTATTGAGAACAACAATGAACTGTTAATTTTAACCAATGTTCACAAAGCACTATTTACAAATCAGAACTGTCAGTTCTCAGTTAGTTTGCCTTGGATAGTAAGCTCTTCTAGTTCAGTCACTCGAGTTCACAGTATCTCGAACCCCAGACCTTCAGAGACAGTCCACTGAACTTCGAACTCAGGTCCCTCCAACTGCGGTCCACTGCACTCGAACTCAGGTCTTCCGGCTCCACAGTTACGGACACAACGCAAGTCGAACTCCGGCCTCGAAGCTGGCTTCACTGCTACCAAGACTGCTCTCCACTGACTTCAACAACACTGCTACTCATTAAACTGCCTGACTGACTGTCTTTCACTTGCGTCTTCTCTTTTATATAACCAAACCATAGTTACGAGAAAGTTCGCGGTCAGAATGGCATTCTCGAATAATCTGGATATTTCCACTTCGACGGACTTCTGGACGATTCGGGAGGGTCCGTCCCCCCCCCTTCACTCCGCACGTAGCAGTTTGCTTCCTTCCCCACTCGGCAAGCAGCAGATGCGCGCGCAACCTGCCCAAAACAAGGCCGACTTAGCCCTTCCTACGTCGGTCGTGAGATCGAACCTCACGTGGCCGTCACAATATTTTCTGTGCCGTGCGCAAATGTGAAATTAAAATACGTAGGAAATATTACATACAGCGCATTATAACAGCAAGAAACATACCAAAAACGTACAAAGGTCTTCGACATCAAATAATGGAAAACATACACGGTTTGAATTGAATGTGGATTTATGTAATATGATGATTTCTACAAATATTCCGTTCGAGAAACTTGGTAATCCACTTTTTATAGGTGAAAAGGTGAAAGAAAAATTCCACAAATTCTGCAAAAAAAATCTGTTATACGCCTAAAGTTATGTGTAACATTTTGAGTGGAGGGAAAAACTACGATACTACGGTGCTTTTTTCATTTGCACCTCTAACATCTTGTGACACGGAAAGAAGCTTTTCGATGAAAAACGTTGGAGTGAGAGACGTCGAACTTTCTCTTTCGATAATTTACGAATGTATATTGTGGTTCAATATAATGCATCCTTTAATCATCAGACGATGACAGGTAACATTTGAGGTAAGTTTTTAAATCATCATAACTATATTACAACTTCATTCCAGTATTTATAGATCGATTGTTAGTGATGTGCAGACATCGGATTTTTAGGCACTAAAAATTGCAGTTTTAGGCGCCTAAAATAAGCTCAAAATTTGTAAAATTAGGCTCTATTTTAATGAAAATTGGCATTTTAGGCACATCAAGGTATCATACTTATTTCTTTCACTGAAATTTTTAGTTATACACTAAAATACGCACAAAAAAGTATGTTTAAACATTAAAAAAGAATACTATATTATATTTATAAACAGAGCTGCACAAATTTAATATATTGAAACTAATGAAATAATGATTATTGATATCAAGATTACTCATTTTAAGTTATTGAAATTCAGTTCCATGCTCAGACTTTATTATAATTATCTGCACAGTACACCACCAGAATTTTTTCTAAATTCTCCACAGTTAACCTTTGCCTTTTGTCACTGAGAATCATTTTGAAAGCAGAAAAACTTCTTTCAACCGAAACTGATGTGAGAGGCGCAAATTTTAAATTAGGTACAATAGAAACATCAATACTTACTGGAACATTTACACTTTCCCCCGATATCACTCTTGATACTTTTTCCAACAATGAAAATCCTACATTCTTATTTAATACGTTGTCCCACTTCTTTTTAACTTTTTTCCCAGTATCGCCCAAAGCAGAATGTATGTTCACTTGAGCTTCCTTTACTATTGCTATTTGGCTACAAAGAGATTGTTTTTCACGTTCTAATTGTTCAATGTTTGCAGGTATGAAAGAAAAGTTTGATGTTATGTAGGCAATATCGTTTTTCACTCGTGAGTCATTCAGACAATCTTTCACTGCTTTCACACACGCTGCACTATCAGTTTCAGGTAATTTATCAATAACTGTGACCACTTCTTTAAAATACTTAGAATAATACACCACTGACTGAATCCAGGTTCCCCATCGTGTAACAACCGGCTGAGGTGGGAGTGGGATATCTGGAAAGTCCTCTCTGAATATTGAAATCCTGGATGGGGCTTTACAAAAACATTTTTTTTGAGTTAGAAATAAACGAATTGACAAGAGGAAATTCATTCCGGATTGTTTCAGAAACCCTGTGAAGGCCATGTGCTAGAGTGCTAGACAGGTTACATGCGTGAGGTTAGGATAAAATGTTTTAAGAAGTGGAGCTGCAGCAACCATGTATGAGGCAGCATCAGTACAAAACAACAGAACTTTAGAATCGTCTATATTACCTGAGTATAAAGACTGTAGGCCTTTATTTACAAAATAAGCAATGGCTTGGCTATTCACTTTCGAAAGTTCCTTAACACATACGAGGTGTGGAATCGAAGGTCCATCAGGACTAAGTTTTCCTGCTACCATATTTGCTATATACCTATTCATAGGATCTGAGGTTTCATCCACAGAGACCCATATGTAAGAATCACCTATATCCTCCCGAATGGAAGCTAAAGTTTCATTGTATATTCTGTCTAAGTAATTTTTTCTTAGGTTCGACTGAGATGGGATATTTTGTTTGCAGTATTTTTGTAAAAACTGTCTCAAAACCGGATTTTCAATTGCATTCCAGGGAATGTTAGCAGCAACAAACGCTCTGGTTAAATCAGCATAGAAATTGCTGCTGAGATTGGATGAAGTAGGCTGTGTTAGTAAAGTTTGTTGCAGTTGATTTTTCTGCTGAGCTTTAGCCTTATGAGCCGCTCCTTGCACATGCTGCTTTAGGTGGCACTTCTTTTCTTGCGAAATCTAAAAATGTAAAGTAAACTGAATTAAAATAAAATCCTAATTGTTGTATTGCCGTATTTCTATCACAAAGTTAGTGGGTTCGAACAATCAAAATTTTAACGACCTGCAAATACTTTAACTATCGGAATTTAAAAGGTTAAAGTGTAGTGGTCTTAAAAAGAATTATACCTCAGGATAGCTCAGTCAATGTATAAATATTATAGGCCTACTCATTAAAATTAATATAATTTATATGTTTCAACTATTGTTACGTACCTGTTTGCTACAAATCTTGCAGAATATTATTTTTCCATCATAAGTGAATTCTGAATATTCTGTTAGCCATTGCCGGATCAATGTAGATTTTGCAATTATATTTTTCGGCATTATCGCGTTAAACTTCACAGGAAAACGTCCTTCCGCTCAAAACTTCTCAACACAAATAAGGTGAGGGAAAGAGGAACTGTTAACGAGCATTCAAATGAACCGTTGTTATTGAGATTCAATTGGACAAAAATACAAAGTTCCACTTATTGTTGCATTTCCTGGTAGTGTTAACACTAGGAGGGCCATTCTTTTAAATATTTTGTAACGGTTTACCCTACTAATTCGCAGTTTTACGACTTTTCATAAATATTTCAAAAACACTCTTTCTCCAAAAATTGTGATTTTATGACACTCTGAAGGGCAGTACAGCTAATCGGTTTCAGACCGAAAACAGTCATTTTTATAGTATAGTATATCTCTGAATCGGTAGCAGCACATGTTGTGATTGTTGCCTGCTTCAAAACTAAGTTTGGTTCTTTGTCGGCATTTATGCCTCCAAACATGTTAAATTCGGTGAAATCTATTGCGAGTGTCGTGAGATTCAAAACATTTTGTTTCCTTTATCAATGGTTTCATGGCCAGTGTGAAGCAAACTTTCCACTTTTTAAATGCCTTAAGTTTCGCAGTGAATGCATGTATAAATTATAAAAAGTAAGAGTAAAATGCGAAACTTTACAGTGAGTTAGGCATTTTCAGGCGAATATTAACAAATTAGGCTCTAATAACCGTTTTAGGGCATTTTAGGGCACTATAAAACTCTTTGAATACCTTTCAATTTCCATGAAACACAAATATTAATAATTATTTTTACTTTTCTCCTAAAGAAACAAAATAGGTATTTGCCCTAGAATCCGATGTCTGGTGATGTGGTTCTCATTACCAGACTGCACTCTCTTGCCGCTGTTTACGTGAGTGAATGACAACAGTGTAGTCCGTTGATACTGAACTTAGGGCATAACGCACATCTTTCCGCCCTTTACTGATAACACTCGTAAGTAGATGCCTTGCTGGTCGACAATCAGCGCGAAAAGTTGCCATGTAAACTAGTCTGTGTTCAGTTCCCAGCACCTGCGAAAATTAGATTAGCAAGACAATAGAGAGTTTTTTTGAGGTTCTGTTATTTTTTCTTATTCATTTTACCAACACATTCCACAATCATCCTGTCAGAGAAAAACAGTACCTTTGTTTGTCTGTTGTATTCTGCTGGTCCATCCACGTGCCATGACGTGTGGGTCCTCGTGATATGAACGATTGGTAGGTGGCAGTAGTGGCGATTCTACAGTTCACGCATAAGAGACCTGATGGTACGGCCAGACGAACTGTAAATGTCGCTGATTTTCGGCTATATATGAAGCTGCTATAACTGTCGCAAAATGGGTGGCCAGACGAGGCTACAAATACTGCTCAATGTCTGCGTTAAAAGTAGCTATCGTGTGGCCACAATAGGTGCCACACTAGCGACGAGTTCTTTTTAGATTTTCAGCACTCAGGAATACAACCGTCATACTGGACTGAAATAACTCATTCCTACGTGGTGTAGTGGAAGCTACTATCACAGTCTAGTATATTGTCACGAAGCTTGAGTTGTGAGAGTGCTAGGAACAATAGACTGTGCCGGTACTATTTCGCATTGTCTGTATTGAGACGATATTAGCGATTCTAGTGGTTAGCAACTATTTATGGATGCAAATTTACTACGTATTGAGCTTCGTGACTGTATATACTAGACTGTGCTACTATGTTGTGTTTCTTACGTCTCCTTTGTGATCTACTAGAGCGGAAATCTATACTTACTTACTTACTTACTTACTTACTTACATACAAATGGCTTTTAAGGAACCCGGAGGTTCATTGCCGCCCTCACAAAAGCCCGCCATCGGTCCCTATCCTGTGCAAGATTAATCCAGTCTCTATCAGCACACCCCACCTCCCTCAAATCCATTTTAATATTATCCTCCGATCTACGTCTCGGCCTCCCTAAAGGTCTTTTTCCCTCCGGTCTTCCAACTAACACTCTATATGCATTTCTGGATTCGCCCATACGTGCTACATGCCCTGCCCATCTCAAACGTCTGGAAATCTATACTAATAATAAATCTGTAGCCGAAATTTTTCTGGTAATTTTCGATTTTCCAAAAATAATTGGTCCTAACATATATAATTAACCATCCTGAAACCGAAAATCGCTTTTTTGACATTTTTGTTTGTATGTCTGTCTGTCTGTCTGTCTGTATGTTTGTTACCTTTTCACGCGATAATGGCTGAACGGATTTCGATGAAAATTGGAATATAAATTACGTTCGTTGTAACTTAGATTATAGGCTATATGGCATTCAAAATACATTATTTAAAAGGGGGGTTATAAGGGGGCCTGAATTAAATAAATCGAAATATCTCGCTTATTATTGATTTTTATGAAAACTGTTACATAACAAACATTTCTTTAAAAATAATTTCCGATAAGTTTCAGTCTTTGAAAAATTTTTATAGGACTGATATTTAATGAGATAAATGAGTTTTAAAATTAAAATAACTGCCATCTAAGGCCGTGCAATGAAATAAACAAATGACTTCGTCTATAAGGGGCCTTGGTCAACAACAATCGAAAGCTATGAATCATAGCCTACAGAAAATGTTTCTGTGTTTGTATGAAGCAATATCCCAAGCTAAATTAACCGATTTGTGTAATTAATTATTATTTCACCATCGGAAAGTGTAGTTTCTCTGTATGGACATAATGCTATAATGTTATTACAGTAACTTCTGAGTGAATTGAGGACAGGTAAGATTAAAATAGCTTCTTATGCACAGAGAACTTGATAGGCTATTCTGTGTATTCGTTTCCTGTATTTCTTAAAATAATGTTTATCTCAGAGAATTAACGAACAACGAGAGTGTATTGATTTAGTATGCAGTAATAATACGTTAGCTTAGCATTTCATTATTTTATAATCCAAATTTTAACTATGCTCAATTGAATCGAGTTAAAATACATAAAATACATATGTATTAAATGCAATGCAAAAAAATTGGGTAACGAGCCAAGCAGATTATGTTGCGCTGTTGTAAAATAAAATTTGTTCCTCCTGAGATTCAAGAGCCCCCATAACAAACTTACTTATCGGGGTACATCCGTTATCAACACACTTTTTATATAATATAATATAATATAATATAATATAATATAATATAATATAATATAATATAAAATAATATAATATAATATAATATAATATAATATAATATAATATAATATAATATAATATAATAGAACCATAGTGGGCCAAGCGCCATTTACTGAATACGTAGAAAACAAGAATTAAAATTAAGTTATTACCATAATTCAATGGAAACATATAACAAGTAAAATAATGTATACACATTAAATGTAAATGATGTCAATGTTCATTGAACTATGGATGCATGTAATAAAAATTAAGAAACATGTTAAAGGAATTGTCATTGCACCAAATGAGTGCTCTGTGGACCAAAATGATTCCATTTTAATTATTTAAATATAATTTAAATTAAGTAACATATTAAACGATTTATCCTTCTATCAAACACGAATATTCCCTAGATCAAATGTCCTATTTTAATTATGTAATTACTTTATATTTATTTCTAACGGGTGCAGCGGAGCGCACGGGTACGGCTAGTAAATAATAAATATATTAATGTAATTTCAAGTTGTAAGACATTGATTTCATAATTAGGCATTTCCAGTATGTAACATTTGTTAATGTGTTTAAAGGGAAAAATTAAATTGCTTTGAATAGGCCTAACATGTCAGACGCTTGCCCCCTAAGTTTTGTATCATTATTATTATTATTATTATTATTATTATTATTATTATTATTATTATTATTATTATTTTATTCATTTATTTTACTAATAATTGTAACATAAAATATAATACAAACAGAAAAACTTTAGCTCGCCCCTGAAAGAGCAGAACTCGTGCTCAGGTGAGGATTCCTGAATTGAAATTAAGAAGTATATAATGTCTACTATGTTTACTATGCAATAAGAATATATAAATTTAAATTTACAATTTTTTAATTTTCATGAAATCCATACATAACTTTTTAAATTTAATACTAGAACTATTAGAATTCTAGGTTGCATGATATCATATGAACAAATTAACGATATAGATAGGAAGCTCTCTAAATTCCAGCAGTTAATTGGCATGATAAAAAGAACACTAAAGAAGAAAGTTTGGACCGACACAATTTTAAAATTTTACAGAACAATAGCAATTCCAACATTAACCTATGGTTCGGAAACCTGGTGTATGACAACTCAACAAATGAAGAGAGTAGAAGCAGCTGAAATGAGACTGCTAAGGCCAATAGCAGGATATAGCTTATTGGACCACAAGCGAAATGAAGACATACGACAGGAACTAAATATGCCAAATATTATAGAAACTATCAAGAATATAGGAATAAATGACATGAACATATATCTAGGATGGAACCAACCCGCATTCCATACCGATTACACCGTTATAAACTGCCAGGGAGAAGGCGAATCGGACGCCCTAGAAAACGCTGGAAAGACCAATTTTAATACTGCTATGGAGACGAAACAGGCCAATGGGCCTAAATTGTATTTTTGATGATGATAAACTATTAGAAATGACAAGATTAGGATATTTAAATATAAATTTGTCATTTAGCGTCGATGGGATTGGTGATCGCGAGATGAGGTCGAGGATTTGCCATAGATTACCTGACATTTGCCTTACGGTTAGGGAAAACCTCGAAAAAACCCAACCAGGTAATCAGCCCAAGCGGGAATCGAACCTGCTCCCGAACGGAAGTCCGGAACGGCAGGCTTGTACTGTTAAACATACATGAGCATGTATCTGAAGATCATTGCTTCCATGCCTGTTGAGCCAGTCTATCAAACAGCGTCATACTGTCTTTAAGAACTGAGCTTCTACACGTGATTTTGTGCAAACATGTCAAGGATCTCTTGCTGTTTTCCCTGGAATCTCTCCAATATACGCCTTATGCCTAGTAGGGTGGAGTGAATTTATATATGAAATTGTTTTTTTATCTGTTTTATGAATGCAATAATTGCAAAAATCTGTCTTTTCACTTAACTTAGGAATGTGAAAAATATGGAGTTCTTATATTTAATTTCTCGGAATACGACGTAGTGCCAGAGTTTCCAGATTAGAAAGAAGGAGAAATGAAGAAGTGAGACGGATGATGGGTATGGAGGAGACAGTGATGGACAGAACTGAGAGACGAACTCTTCAATGGTATGGACATGTCAGAAGAATGGAGGAAAGTAGGTGGCCTAAAACTCTTTTGGAATGATCACCTCATGGTAGAAGGAAGCGGGGTAGGCCAAGAACAACCTGGAGAGGACAGATCCATAGATTGATGAGTGACAGGTCCCTGGAAGGAGACCGGGAAGATTGGCGAATGGGAATACAGGGTAACCGCTAAATAGTGGAGAAACCCTCAAAAGTAAAAGTAAGTATATTTAATTTCTGAGGTGCCACAAGGACTCTGAAGATTTTTAAAATTATAATTTTTTTCCATATTTGTTCTATTATTTTGTTTTTCATTATATGAGCCATTCAGAGCAGAAGTGGTGTAAGTCAAAAATGGGTAATGAGGGCTAAAGTAAACATTCTGTAAAATACAGCGCAAAGTAGCAATTAATATTCAATTTATTTAAACTATTAATAGTCAGTGGATAGCAAGAAGTCCATATTAATTGCTACTTTACGCTGTATTTTACAGAATTTTTACTTTAAACCTCATTACCGAATTTTGACTTACACCACTTTTGCTCTGAACGGCACATATAGCTAGTAAATTTCTGTAAAATCACAATTTAAACTTTATTTGGACGACTTTAAATTTGGAGTTGCAGTTACAGTATTTTTCTGTATTGATCATGTTAAGCACGAATCAGTTGTAATATTCTTATATGACTGACTGCCGGAATGTATGCCTTAACCCAGATTTCCTTAGTTTTGATAGCAGTTCTTTCTGAAATCTTTCTAACAGTAGGTTCTTTTGATTTGAAGTGAGGCTTTAATTCATTTTTGACCCATAGATAATATTTCGTTACGTCATGATAGGTAGGTAATTGTGATGGATTTAGTCCCTCCGGAATTCCGAATACAGGGCACAAGGTCAGATTTCTTGTCTCAATTAGAGTCACTGTTCTGATTTAAATACCTCGCAACATAAGGAGAATAAATTTCCATTAATTATATCATACCTAAGAGTTTTGTGATTATGCCCAATTTTCTTATAAATTGAGGTTTCTGTGATACTTCAAGATGACATAACAGGGATCCAAAAACATGCAGAGTCTTATACATGTGTGTGTGTGTGTGTTTTTTTTTTTTTTTTGCATTTTCCTGGTGTCCTGTTCAGATTAAACCACTGAAGAATGTTTTCTCGATAAAAAATTTGAACCTCAAAATTTTGTGAAAATTTGAAAATAAGCGCTCTTGGGACATCTCTAAATATTAAGATAGAGAAAAAATATTTTGCATTGTTTTTTATGATATCACCCACAACTTTTCCCTGGTACTGTACTCCAACCACGAGAAAGTCTCCAGGGAGTGAGACGCCGCAGGGTGATGCTGTGAATGAATGTTGATGTCATAAGATGTCATAAGGTCACACAAGTGGGTACACATATCTCCATTCATTCATTCATTCATTCATTCATTCATTTATTGTCTTTCATAGATCTTACATGAGCAATGAAGCTTTGAGATGTGGAACAAGTCAAAATTTTACAATATTGCAATTACAATTTTTACAGATTTTTACAATAATTTACAATTTTTACAGTTTTACAGTGTGGTAATTTTCTACAATGATGAGGTGAGGTCCGAGGATTCGCCAAAAGATTACCCGGCATTTGCCTTTTGGTTGGGGAAAACCTCGGAAAAATCCAACCAGGTAATCAAATAAAAGGAGGGTAATCAAATCAAAGGGGTTTATGCCGAGGACTCGCCATAGACCAATTGGCTATCTCTCAAAGCACAAACGATAACACTGATATACACATTTTTATACTACCCTAGTTACAAAATTAGATCATGGTTAATTTCCTGGTCTTTTAATCCCTCCATAAAGGAAATAACATATACAGGAGAGCGCATGATTTTTAAACTGACGTTATAACGGTAATATTATCTATCTACTTCGCTCCAATAGATGACGCAATAGTAAGCACATTCCTTTCACGGTTTATCTCCTGGTTGGAGAACAGTATTGCATTTTTTTATGATAAGTATGACTTAAATAAATTTAAAGCGATTCCTTTAATACCGTAGGCATAAAGTTTAGAAGTGAGTATATATGGTCTAGAGTATCGAAGGCTTTTTCAATATCTAGAAAAACTCCTAAACATTTTTTACCCGAGTCTAATTCTTTGATAATCCTTTGTTGTTACGTTCATAATAGCGTCGTCCGTGCTCATGTTAGTACGGAAGCCAAACTTCTTTTGACTTAATAAACTGTTTTTTTCTAAGAAATTAATTAGCCTGCTTTTAATACATTTTTCTAATAGTTTAGAGAGAGACTTGGTAAGAGTGAGATGGGTCTGTAGTTACTGAGATTATTTCTGTCACCAGATTTGCATATAGGTATTACTACAGCACATTTTAGATCAGTTGGAAATACACCTTGTGATAGGCACAAATTAAAGACATGGGTTAGTGGTTTCGATATAGGTTCAATAATCATTTTGAGTGTTCTAGTAATGATACCATCAACACCCGGAACCACATTATTTTTTAAAGTTTTAGCAAGAGTTATAATTTCTTTATCACTTACGGAAAACATGAACATTGATGATGATGATGATGATGATGATGATGATGATGATGGACAAGAAAAGGAAGAAGAGAGTCTTGTGTTTTTGTTTATTTTTGATGCTATATTGTGTCCTATGTTTGTAAAATGAGCGTTAAATTCGTTTGCAATATCATAATTTTGATTCCATAAACTTCATATTTTCACTCCTCCCTAATGCCTAGTCTTCTTCTCTGCCTTTCAAGTGATGCATTTAGTATAGATTCCAGACGTTATCATTGATTTATATAACTTCTTCGTTTGTGTGCCCTGTGTATTGCCTACATTTAGGGTAGTCCGGAAACTTACTGATCGGCTCTTCTATATGTGCTACTAAACTCTAAATAATGAAATGAAACGAGATTGTTCTTTAATGTGTTAGTCTATTAAAGTTCTGGCTGCAAAGCGCTTTAGCTGCAGTGTGGTGTGACTTTGTGACGGGACTGTACCTGCAGCCTCTCTGTGTGTCGGCATGAGGGAGATTAGCGAGCGATAAATCAATATTTAGTGGAGCCACCGCGCGCCTGCTGCCAGGTAGCATGGCGCCACCGCCCAAAACAACGCAAAAATATTTGCAACAAAAATTCAGACCCTTCAAGTTTCAGAGATGCATGTATGTTTTATATGGACGAATGTGTTGCTCGAATTAGAGCATGTAGGCTTTATAGAAACTGAATTTAAGGGTATATGTACGTAAACGACCACAAATATTATCAGAAAATGCAGGCTTTAAATTTCTAAAATTGTATAAAAAATTAACTCACAATTAGACAAAAATTACAAGGTACCACAACAAGACTTATTAGAACTCAAATATCTGATAAAAGTATGAAAAAGGTTACTAATAATATTTTTCAAACCACTTTTATCAAAGCATGAAAAAAAAAAAAAACAAAGAAATTCTGCAGTTACATCATTTGGTAATCATAACATTGTTATGGTCTCTCTGACATCTTTAATATTTTTCCAGCATGTATAAACACTTATTTCTGAAAAGTACACTATTCTCAGACATGTAAAGTTGTTTATTTTAATACAATTAATTTTGTGCGAGATCGTGCGTATTTGCTTGCTTTCCGCACAAAACCAATACGCGGTAAGTGTGAAATACCACATTCAGTATTCCCAACGTAACACACATAACAATTTCCCTATTCTTACCTCTTAAGCGTCAAATTCATTTTACTGCTTTAGGCTTTTAACATATTATTTTTAAAGACGTTCAATATAGTAATAATTATAAATTTGAAACTTACCACTGCAATTTCACCTAAATTGCACTGTTAATTATTGTTTTTAAATATTTGCAAAAATTAAGTAAACTCTACAACACCACAAAAGTTACTGCATTTGTAATGCAAGTAACATTAAGGAAGCCGTGAAAAAATCAACAAGATTCCAGACTCGTCATAGACTGGGGGAAAAAAAAGACAGACGTATATCACGGCCTGCTAGAGTACAGTAAACACAGAAAACATTTTATAGGAACAATGTTGAAGATAGATATACTTGTTTTCCAAAGTTGCCGTCATTGAACAGAAACCAAGATGGGGATTTCATTGCAACTAATTAGAAATTCGTCTTTCAGGTATGTAATAAACGATCTTCGCACAAAATAATGTACGATACACGAGCGGTATGTTTGTTTTCATGTTCTCGGAAATTAAAAAAGCTCAACTACGTTTCGCTTTATCAATCTTTTCCTCGAACATGAAAACGTCAACATACCGCTCTTGTAACGCATATTACTATTTTATTTGTCCTATATGAAATATATTAAAATTTACGTGATGTATTGTGACCTACTTTCAAAGAAATGGGCATTATTGTAGTCTACTTTTTGAATAAATGCATGATAAATCAGTGTACAAAATTTTACAATTCTATCTCTAATGGTTGTGGAATTATGAAATAATGTGTCAAAATTTTCAAATTTTGGAAAATTTAATTTAAAGTAAAAAGTGAATTCTAAAAAATAGTATTAATTACTTTTTTATACTCTTATCAGATATTTAAGTTCTGATAAGTCTTGTTGTGGTACCTTGTAATTTTTGTCCAATTGTGAGTTCATTTTCTTATAAAATTTTAGAAATTTATAGCCTGCATTTCTGATAATATTTGTGGTCGTTCACATACATATATTATACCCTTAATACTGTTTACCGGTGCATCGTGGAATTATAAACAGCGTTTAAAAGGATACTTAATACAAAACTTATTGAATATTTAATTGTTATTTGGATAATTTTAGATGTCAAGGTTTGTGTGCTTAATTTCAAACGAGGACAATTGATTTTTAGTAACACGAATCCTTTTTCACAGAATTTCGTTTGTAAAGAAATTCATTAATCCTCTTTTTCTTCTGATTTCTCTTATTCCTTTCTTTTTTTCTTTCCTCTCTTCTTCCACATTAAATTTCAGTTTCTGAACGAGTGCTCTGTCAATTTATAATTCTTAAGAAGATAGCTTTTTAATTACTCAAAATAGCTAGAAAACTTTTGAACGCTGAAAATGCTTACAAAGCAACCAAACTGCTATCTCTCCCTGTATCTTATTCCGTCTATTGTTAAATTTCCTTTACTTAGGAATGGTCTTTACATTTATCATTAAAAGGTTTTAAATTTTCAAAATAAATGATTATTTTTAAAAGTATAAGGACATTTAAAATGTACTTTAAATTTTGAAGCTTCATAAATATTATAATATTTCAGATGAAGCAACAACAAAAATCTCACTGCGTTGGGAAAACAAAGGTGTTTCTCATTTGTAATGTTTGAATTTTCATAGTTCACATTTTTAATTTGCACAATCTTGTTTTTCGTTATACTTGTCGCTAATGTTGACAGGCCTTATCATTTTTATTTAAAACACACGGACTGGTTGCTAGAGTCCATCTACGTCTCGGCCTCCCCAAAGGCCTTTTTCCCTCCGGCCTCCCAACTAACACTCTATATGCATTTCTGGATTCGCCCACACGTGCTACATGCCCTGCCCATCTCAAACGTCTGGATTTAATGTTCTTAATTATATCGGGTGCAGAATACAATGTGTGCAGTTTTGCGTTGTGTGACTTTCTCCATTCTCCTGTAACTTCATCTTTCTAAGGCTCAAATATTTTTCTAAGCACTTTATTCTCAGACACTCTTAACCTTTCTTCCTCTCTCAAAGTAAGAGTCCAAGTTTCACAACCATACAGAACAACCGGTAATATAACTGTTTTATAAATTCTAACTTTCAGGTTTTTTGAGAGTGGACTTCCTGACAAAAGCTTCTAAACCGAATAATAACAGGAATTTCCCGTATGTCTTTTAGCTTAAGTCTGCTACATACTTTGTATTTCAGTGTTTAATTAATAGTTTATAGTATTTTGTTGTTTAATTCGTAAATAACTCTTGTATACATATAACTCTTATCTAAATCAAATTGTTGAATTGTTTGTAAGTTCATAGGCCTACATATGTATGTATACTTTTTGTTGGTTGAGTGGGAGAGAAGACCTTGTACGGCCTTAACTCTGCCAGCTAAAATAAATCATTATTATTATTATTATTATTATTATTATTATTATTATTATTATTATTATTATTTATCTTGCGTTTAATTTCCTCTCGAGTGTCATTTATATTTGTTACTGTTGCTCCAAGATATTTGAAATTTTCCACCTCTTCAAAGGATAAATTTCAATTTTCAAATTTCCATATCGTATTATGTTCTGGTCACAAGACATAATCATATACTTTGTCTTTTCCGGATTTACTTTCAAACCTATCTCTTTACTTGCTTTAAGGGGAGGCAGAGGTGAATATTTCAAAATTCACAAAAATTATCCGATTTAAAATTGATCATGGGTACTAAGTATGTTATTAGTAATGGACATACCAAGTTTAATCTTTGAAAGTACAATAGTTCTGTAAATATTAATAATTTTATAAAACTTTATATAGTTTGATATAAAATGCTCCATGCACCATATTGTAAGAAATTTTCAATATTTATTTTTATTTATATGTTCAGAGAAGGTATATAAATAATGATAAGTATCAGTTTATTATGGGAATAATATAGTAACATAGTTATCTTGGTTTTAATTTCGTACTTTTAAAGGGCACAAAATCAAAAACTAACATCGGAATATGAAAATAAAGATAATAAAAATAGAAAAAAATTTTTTTTCATTTTTTCTTCAGCTTTGTTCGAAAGTTATACCTCTGCCTCCCCTTAAGTAAAATTCCCGTATTTTCCCTAACCGTTTGTGAATTTTCTCCTAACATATTCACGTCATCCGCATAGACAAGCAGCTGATGTAACGCGTTCAATTCCAAACCCTGTCTGTTATCCTGGACTTTCTTAATGGCATAATCTAGAGCAAAGTTAAAAAGTGAAGGTAATAGTGCATCTCCTTGCTTAACCCCACAGTGAATTGAAAACATCGACAGAAACTGGCGTATACGGACTCTGCTGTACGTTTCACGGAGACACATTTTAATTAATCGAACTAGTTTCTTGGTAATTTTTATCTATGTTGGAAGATTAATTTGACAGTTTTTAGAGGCTAATTAGAGTGTGTATTCTTATAAGATGATACCATAGGAAAATCGGCTAGTGAGGATTACTTTTACAACAACATTGTATAAAATTATGTGTTTCTGAAGTTCTGTGTAACATTTACATTCATGTCATAGTCAGCGTTAGTGTTAAACTTATTGAATTGCATTTTATTGATGTTTATTAATATAATTTATGCTCGACCATGCCGAAATGTACTAATTATACACCCGGTAGCAGTCCTTTAATGCATGTCATTAAAGTACACCTACTCTTTAAAGTACAGGTCTTCAGCCAGTGATAACTCAGCTTACATGTGTTGAGCCAATGACAAGTCAGCTTTGTACCGTTATAAAACCGCAAGTATCGATTATTCTCGGATATGCAATCGAAAGAGAATTAGCGATAAGTCACGGAGGCTGAAAATCCAATACTGTCGCAGAAGGTTATGTTCTGTTACTATACTAATTAGCGTTAATTGTAAATAATATTCAAATAAATTCAATTTGTCATCTCGTTTTTCAATGTCGAATTCAATAATCAAGGTTATAATATTATAATATTATCAAGTTTAACGGGACTACGTCAAGGTCAATGACACTATTGTTCCTCGGAAAAAATCAATACTTTCGCGTCTGCGCACATCTCACAATTCACGACCTAGAACAAGGTCACTTCCGATCTTGTCAGATAGCTACAAATAAAATGTATACATCTGAATACCGGTAATTTCAAGTTAGAAATATAGTCGAGCATAAAAAGTCGTATGAAACTCGCCTATAACGATAATTAAGAAGCTCGTATGAAAATTATGAAACTCGCTTGCGCTCGTTTAATAAATATCCACACTCGATTCTTAATTACTATCATTATAGGCTCGTTGCATAATGTATTATTCTTTTCATCTGTTTTATTGCACTCACATCAACAGAAACTTGGCTCAGTATATGAGTGGTGGAATAATAAGATTCGAAGGTAATGTATAAATCATGACTGTTGACCTAATTGACATGGGGTCATGTGTGACTACCGTAAATACAAACAACGATGCGCTAAATAAATATGACAGAGCCGAGGTCATTTTCCAGCCAATCTCATCAGCTCGTCAGTTTCATAAATACAATGCGATTATCATGCTAATATGCCGTTAATTTATGTTAACTCTTACAATTATCGCCAAACAGGCTCGTTTCTATAAATTTATTAACTGCAATATCATTGTCTACGTAGTAAATTTTGGTATATTTAATTTCACATTAAAATTTCCCCGAACTGAATGTGTGTGTTAATTTTACATTTAAAAACGGTTGACATGAAATTTCTATAAGCTCCGAGCAAAGTAAATAAAGTGAAAGGGTATAAGATTTAGAAATATGGTAGACAATAATTGAAGGGCTCAGAGCCAAAGGCGACCAACCCACAATTTTGTATTATTCATTATTGAACTTTTTTTCAAAGCTATACATTGCTGTTACAGATTCATGATATTTTTTTTTGTATTTATTCAAGGTAGACCAATTAATAGTACATAATGCAAACGAGCCTATAATGAAGTTAATTAAGAAGCGAGTATGGATATTTATGAAACGAGCGCAAGCTCGTTTCATAATTTTCATACGAGCTTCTCAATTACCATTATAGGCGAGTTTCATACGACTTTTTATGCTCGACCATATTTCTAACTTGATATTATTAATTTTCTTTGTATCTGACTTTGACCAATGTCTCGTATGTTGTGAGATATTGGCAGACGCGAAAGTATTGATTTTTTCCGAGGAACAGATGTTCACATTGACCTTGCTAGGCCATAAGAACCTACAGAGATAACATTGAAATTAAATTAGACATTGAAAAACGAGATGACAAATTGAATTTATTTGAATATTATTTATAATTAACGCTAATTATTATAGTAACAGAACATAACCTTCTGCGACAGTATTGGATTTCCAGCCTCCGTGACGTTTTGCTAGTTGTCTTTCGATTGCATATCCGAGAATAATCGATACTTGCGGTTTTATAACGGTAGAAAGCTGACCTGTCATTGGCTGAACAGTTGTAACCTGAGTCGTCATTGGCTGAAAGACCTGACCTTTAATGAGTAGGTGTACTTTAATGACATGCATTAAAGGTCTGCTACCAGGTGTATAATTACTACATTTCGGCATGGTCGAGCATAAAATAAATTGTGAAACCAATCATTTTTATCAGGATCCTCTTAATATCAACTCTTATTTACTCATTTTATAATTGTGGGTTAGTCGCCTTTGGCTCTGAGTATTGTGTGTGTCTGTGTATGTGTGTGTGTGTGTGTGTGTGTGTGCGTGCTTGTGTGTATGGAAGAAGTAAACTAAGTTCTGTATCTGACTAACCAAGAGTGTGTAGACTTTGTCTCTTAAGGTATTCATCGACTCTCAGGACAAAAATCCACATTTTTCCCTTCAACTCTTTTAAACTTTGGTGACACGTTTCTTAGGTGTAAACTAAGCAATCTATATAATTCAAACTTGAAAATCAATTTGGGGGTCCAAAAAAATTCTTTTTTGGAAAAAATTAATAAAATTTGGAATCGACCTAAAACCATTAGGAATAGACCCAGGGTCAACCTTCCTTCGCGAAAATGATCTCATACATATGGACAATATTACATACCAAAATTATTTATCTTGAACATTTCAAATATATACACATATTTATATATTTATGGGATAAAATAATTATAAACTAATGAAAATAATTTCGATTTACAACACAGCCATATGTTTAAGCTTCAATTTGGTACCTCAATAAAATCTTTTGCCCAGTTGGAAGTCTATTTTTTGTCGGAAAGATGATAAATATCGGAAAATATGAAATAGGCGGAAACAGCCACTGAAGATGGCGTAAAGTATGGAAAGTATAGTGCATAGTGCGTTTTATTATAGATGCACAAATAATTATGAAATTATTGAGATAATGGGTCCAAGTTATATTATATTTTTGAAAACTAGTAGAAATTAACTTCCAGATGAGACAAAAAACATTCATTAACTACCAAATTTTGAAGAAATATGACATTTCTAGAGTCGATGAATACCTTAAGGCAGAATGTAATAGAATTTACGGGAGGGGGGCACTATGGCTCAGCACTGCGACCTGTTACGATCTATTGCGCTAACCCTCAAGCTAGGTGCATTTCCAAACCAACACCAGCTGACTACACTAAAGTGCGCTGCATATTCAGGTTTCGAGCAGGCAACCCCCTTGTCCTCAGGCCAGCCCCTTCCGTGCGTCGCCAGCCGGCGATCGGGGAATGCTATGGAATGATGACCAAATAGACAAATGGTGACGGAATAATGTAGATGTCTAATATGGGGAAAAACGGGACAACTCCGAGAAAACACCAACTGCGACCTTGTCCGGCATGAATTTCACTATGGATTTTTCAATGAAAAATCCCAGACATGACTGGGACTCCAACCCGGGCCGCCTGCGTGACAGGCTGGAGGTCTGACCACTGAGCCACAGCAGAGCATCTCTTGTTATTTCTCCTCAGTACTGCTGCAGTCTGAATTTTCAATTTAAAAACTGATTCAGAAATCCTTTCACTTACATTCACTGAACCTCAATTAAGACAATAGCTTTTGACTTACACATGCCCAAAGGGCTTCGTTGTTTTTAAGAAAGGGAATTTACAAGAGAAAGGTCGCGTTTGACGGTGTTTTGTTGCTACTTTCTTCGTACGGCACTTACTTACACATAGCATATAAAATGATACCTCGCACAGTGCAACTCCAATTCTGTATAAAATCCTTCACAGAAAGAGCCCAACCCTTTTGGTTCACCAAGGTTGCAGCGCTAGTGAAAGACCCACAATCGCGATAGTATCACAGTCTAGTATATATAATCACGAAGCTCAATACGTAGTAAATATGCATCCCTAGATAGTTGCTAACCACCAGGTTCGCTAATATCGCCTCATTACAGACAATGCGAAATAGTACCTGCACAGTCTGTTGTTTCTAGCACCCTCACAACTCCAGCTTCGTGACTGTATATACTAGGCTGTGATAGTACTACAAATGAGTACGCAGTGTTACATAATGTAACATTTCTATGGTGTTGAACAGCAATCTATTATGTAAAAAAAATGAACACAAGATTTCACTTGTTTCCCAATAAAGAAATTTTCCCAAAACTTCTACAAAAACATCTTAAGTCAAGGCATGGATATAAACTTCCCAAGAAGAGATTTAAATACCCTCTTATGCCAAACATTTGTTCCTTATCAAGATATTAAAATGTTTCTTCGCTCTCTTGTGAAATAGGTCTTTTTATATTCGAATATACGAGATTGCTGTTCAACACAATCTATTTGCTTTAATACTAAACACAAATTACATCTTCATATAGCAAATACGGTCTATACAGCTTTTCTTTTTCTTTTATGAGCTGTAATATTTTTAGGACTCAAAGAGTTCCTCACAAACTTACTCGTATAGTTTTACACTGCTCTTAAAGAAAAGTTAACAGTATTTTTTAAATCGGCTCTGATAAGAGTCGTGCCTGCAGCATAATGACTGGTGGATTTTACATAGGGTTTCTTTATTCAAAAGTCGCCCTTTCGACTTCACATGTAAGTAGTTTATTCCAGCTCATCTTTGGAGTATCAGTAGAATTTTAACCCAGCAGACAGCGACATTATAAATTTCGTGGGAGCATTAATTTGGTACTAATAGATACATTTATTGATATAGTTCACAAAAGTACAAAACTTAATAATTTAACAAAAGATCTATATACAAATGTAGTTCTACATAATAAATATACAATTTCCTGAACTAATTAATCTATCGCAAATCTCAATAATTTATTGGTTCAAACTTGCACTTACGTCTTGTTTTAGTGAATGTTTAAACCAATCGTGATAACCCTTAAGACTTTAAACCTTATTTATTTGCTCCTTTTCAAAATCTAATTGTAATATTTATGTCTTATTTTACATACTAATTTATTATTCCAATTAGGTGATCTGATGTCGACATACTGTAAGTCATGAACCTGAAATAGCTGAATCGGTACTTTCGATTTGGTACTAATAACGTGCGATACGTTTAAAGTTTTCGTCAGTTTCAATTCGATTAATAACTTGCAGTTTTTATTGGATGTTGAAAGACGTCCGCTTCACAGATATTTCTTACCGTCTATGATGTGCTCGGTGCCAGTGCCTGATCTGAACTACCATCATCTTTGTTTACTAAGCCACGGTACGCTTACAACCATTCATAGAATTGGAGTCGTACTCCATTTGTAAATTTGCAGATAAATTACGAATTGATGACAAGTTTAATGAAAACCGGGAGATAATGAAACTCCTCTAAATTTTTATGCTACCATAGTAAAAAAAAAATTCTTTGCCACTGTGAGAAATTAAAATAACCGCTAAACCGTACAGTATCAATAATAAAACATTACAATTTTTCTCCGCTTAGTATATCTGAAATCCGTTAGATATAGCTTAAAACCTACTAATTTGGCAACACCGAATTAATTATAGGCCTACTCCTGGTCATTTTTAATTGTGTTATTTTACGACGCTTTATCAACACTTTCTTATGGTTATCTATCGTCCGGTCCACACCTGTGGAGTAACGGCTAGCACGTCTGGCCGCGAAACCAGGTGGCCCGGGTTCGATTCCCGGTCTGGACAAGTTACCTGGTTGAGGTTTTTTCCGGGGTTTTCCCTCAACCAAATATGAGCAAATGTTGGGTAACTTTCGATGCTGGACTCCGAACTCATTTCACCGTCATTATAACCTTCATCTCATTCAGACGCTAAATAACCTAAGCTGTCGATAAAGCGTCGTAAAATAACCTAAAAAATCTAGCGTCTGAACGAAATAAAGGTGATAATTCTAGCGAAATGAGTCCAGGGTACAGCGCAAAAAGTGACCCAGCATTTGCTCTTAACTGGTTGAGGGAAAATTCAGGAAAACCTTCAACGAGGTAACTTCTACCAACAAGGATTTGAACCCGGGTCCGCTCGTTTCACGGTCAAACATGCTAACCTTATTCTACAGCGATGGATTCCTGGCTATTTTAAATGAAACGACAACACAACTCAAGGTGAAAATTTTGAGTACTGAAACGAAAGTAATGATCTGTAAAAGCAATGATCGCATTAGAGCTCGTATTATTTATCAATGATGACAAGCGCATAAACAAGCGCCTCTGCGTACTGAGCTACTCCGGTGGCACAAATAGTTAAGAACGTCGTCAAATATATTTTGACCTTGGAAGATACACTTAACGGCAAAAAGAATGGGCCAACTCTTGGTCAATAGAAATGCTAAGTTATATCGCGCGGTTCACTCGTGTAAACGCATTGCACTTCAAGGCATTACAGAGGTGTCTCTTCATTGAACTGGTGAACTACGGCTTTGGCGAGACAAGCATGCGCAATGTTATGTATCTGGAATTTAGAAATTGACGGCGGCCCATTCTTTTTACCGTTAAGTGTATATTAAAATAGCCTACTTTCACGAAGTTTCCAGAATTTATTTAACTTATTAAACTACTACATTGTAGAATTAAAATATTATGTTATAATTTTGAAATCTGATCTCTTAAAAGCGGTCAAATTAAGAGAACGGCTATTAAATGGCTGATCGGTGATCGGAGAGAAGAGTGGTCCTTACATGAACAAACACAATTTTTGGATTTGTATGTATATTGGTTGGAAGAAAAATCGGTCTCTAAGAGACGTGGTTTCTTAATAAGTGTGATCTTTCGGAGAGATTTCACTGTATTACTATGCCAGACCTACAGAACTGTAGCTCCTCAGAGCGACTGCCTTCCTATCCCTTCTACCCCACCCACCTTTTCTACCAGTGCGGTCATTGCATTCTAGTACGCTCGGCTGCATCAACATTCATTGTCGCGGCGGCAGGTATACAATACGCTATCAAGAATTATAAATGAACAGATAATAATCCTTAGGAACATACCTTTAGAAAGTGAGAGAAAAATGAATGAGGGAAATAAATAAGTTAAAACACATGTAATATAAATTTTAAAATGTATGTGTGCATAATATGTAAGGTCTATCTATGTATATATCGTCCTATTACTAGTAAAGCCGATTAAGTCCATTTTTTGTGTAAAATAAGTACAGTCCCGGACTTGTCTTTCCGTGCTCCGTATTCTACTAAAATGAAATAAGTCCGAAATGTTGCATGCAGGCAACAAACCAATTACTTTATTTGAAGAATTTATTATAAGTTTTCGTGCATTAATAAAGTTTTAATTCCTGTTTTTACAAAACTTGCAATACTTGTCTTAACTGGTTTCACTAGTAATAGGACGACAAATAAATTGTACATTGATAAATGAGTGATAGCTATATGACCGGATGTCAATGCTGTCATTCAACATTGTAACGCACTCCAGCCAAATAAATAAATAAATAAATAAATAAATAAATAAATAAATAAATAAATAAATAAATAAATAAATAAATAAATAAATAAATAAATAAATAAATAAATAAATAAATAAATACATGAATGAATGAATAAATGAATAAGTAAATAAATAAATAAATATAAATATATATAAGTAAATAAATATATATTATAGGTTCACACCTGTGGAGTAACGGTCAGCGCGTCTGGCTGCGAAACCAGGTGGCCCGGGTTCGAATCCCGGTTGGGGCAAGTTACCTGGTTGAGGTTTTTTCCGGGGTTTTCCCTCAACCCAATACGAGCAAATGCTGGGTAACTTTCGGTGCTGGACCCCGGACTCATTTCACCGGCATTATCACCTTCATATCATTCAGACGCTAAATAACCTGAGATGTTGATACAGCGTCGTAAAATAACCCAATTAAAAAAATATATATTATCGTACCTTAAACTCTCCAGCAACATCCTTCAAATATGAACTGCTCTCAAGGCGTTGAATAATATTTCTTTCCTCACAAATACTCGGACGTGAACGTGTTTGTGACATGATGCCTCACCGGTATGCGGGGATTTGGATTCTCGCCACAACTACAGATCACGCTGTACTGTTATGTTGCTTTCTTTAGACTGAAACGCATTCTATTAAATAAGCTGAGCAAAAAATTGGCAGAGAGTTTTAAGTAGCCTAATATGTTGACAACAAAATATTGTCATGCACACAGTTGGGGTTCTAATAAAGGGTCCCTTATACTGTGTGTTGCAGTGTTACTATAAACACTCTACTAGGGCTTGAAATTGTTGGATCTGAGAATTGAATGCGCCTGGGAACTCTGTGACATAACCCCATGCAT
This sequence comes from Periplaneta americana, assembly GCF_040183065.1. Lineage (NCBI taxonomy): Eukaryota > Metazoa > Arthropoda > Insecta > Blattodea > Blattidae > Periplaneta > Periplaneta americana. The sequence continues at coordinate 37,932,323 of NC_091121.1, read as the reverse complement.
TTTGACGACGATTTGTGTCACGGATGATATATGGCAGGCCTTGTGTTTATATTTTCTAGCCCTGCTTGACAATAACTGATTATTTTAGTTTCGCTAGCAGCTTACTGTCTGTGTTGGAGAATTAGGCACGGTGACAACATGCTATGACCTGTTGAGCGTTATCTGATTAATGAATACGCTCTTGGTAGGGTGTGAAAGAGGTCGGTTTGCCTCTATCTATTCGTGTGCAGATTTTTTTTCTGTTCCCCTCTGTGCAGAATAGGACAAATATGAACATACAGATCATTATTCATGTCACACGTACGTTAAAAATGTACCAGTACATGATGATTATGCTCATAGAAACTAAAACATTTATCAATGGTCGTGCAACCCGTCATAGTGGATTAAACACTTGATACAATGTCACGTTATGCTAGTAGAAACATGGTTGTGTTATTGTACTTAATTTTTAATGAAGGCGTACAATTATTTCAGAGTGACTGTTGTATGTTCTCTAAAGTGTATTTTTATAAATTATGTATTTCCAAAGGTGAAAAAGTTCACTTCAAAGCTTCAGCTTCTTTATTGCGAAATGTTATTAGTTATTATTAGTGGGCGGATTTATATGCACTAAAATTGAGACAGGGAGATCAAAAACCCACTGACTTCAATTTTTTTTACAAAATTGAGTTATGGGCTGGTTGATGCATTTTAGTTTGTCCCGCTTGCGTGGAAGGCAAGAATACACTAATATCGACATTTATCTGGATTCTGGGGGCTATTTTAAAACTCGTGGAAGTCAGAACTCCACTTACTCCATGGAATAAGAGAGCTTTCGGAGTCCAAGCTTAATTTCCCGGTAGGTGGCAACACTATCGCTCAACCAGCTGAGTAAAGTAATACGATACGGTATTCAGAATGTCACAATAATCTATGAAATCCATGTAGGTAAGACTATTAAGGGCACAATATCGAGTCGATTAACTTCCAGAAACCCAATACAGATACATCATTCCCCAGTCAATTAAAGTACAATTCAGCATTGCCATTGAAAGAAGAAAGCAAAAGGACTTGCAAAATTTAATGCAGTTTATTTCTGAGGAAAGTAGGATGAATTGCCAAACTCTGTTTGCGGACAGTAATAATCTAGAATCTAGATGCACAGAAAGAACATGAGAGTGAGAGAAAAAAACAATCTGTAACATGAATGAGACTGTGTTAACATTTTAATATTGTTTGTGGTTTTATTTGTGTATTTTATGTGCTTTATGGTAATTTGTGATTTTGTGTCTCATATATTTGAAATTTAAAAAATGTAGCAATGTTAATCTTAATAATAAACTTCCATTTTCTCGTATATTCCAATGTTTCATTAGGGAATTATGATATATTTGTCTCTTTTTCTCCACATGGCTCATATTTATTCACTTTTCTTCATTCATACACTGTGGAAGTCAGAAAACCACTAACTCCAGCAGTGTTTATTTCAAATTGTAGCGTAGGATAATGTAAAAATTTAGGTTTTGAAGTATTTAATTGATAAGGAATGTAATTTTAGACAATATTAATAGATAAATGTGTAATATTTAAAGTTAGTAAGAGAAATAATAAGTTTCTTCTCTCTCCTGTAAAATTTGGTTTATTGGAGTTAGGAAGTTTTTGATTTCCCTGTCTCAATCAGTGAATATATGCATGCATTCATGCAGCAAAATGGTTGAAAATATGCTCTAAAAATGGAGAAATATGCACAAAAATGTTTTGTTTTCTTAATGAAATTCATAATTTTCTCCAAAACTTTATTGTTTTTATGAATGATTAAATAATCCACTATCAAATGTCAATCACCAATCATTTCATCATCAGTTGTTTTTGTTACAGTAAACAACAAAATATTTCTCTAAATTTTCTGGCAGAAAATTTTTTCTTCTGTAACTTAAAATGTTTTTGTACGAAGGGAATGACTTCTCATCGTCACGTGAAGTCACAGGACAGTACAGCAAAGAGGCTATGTCAGTCGCAGAATAAGAATTGAATTCTTGTTCACATTCACCAAGCAACACACTATTGACATCCCGCAAAAACGTTAGTCCTGGATTCCTGACTTCCATTCTTTCAACTTTGTGACGAAGATTATTTCCAATTTCTCTAGGTACTTTTTCGGTGATAGGCATAGCGGTTTCTTCCTACCTAAAGGGAAGAAGTTAGTGGCATCTCTTTTCTTTGTAGACGTGTGATTGTGGCTGGTATTTTGCTAAAATAAGTTCTAATGAACACTAATTTAACATGGAGGCACTACTCTGTTCACTCACACTTACAAAATGACGATGATCAAGGAACTGCTAAGAGTTTAAACTACAGAGAAAGAAACATTTGAGTTGAAACGCGAGTTCCGATACTCACTGGAAACAGTTCCTGGATCACAAGGTAAAGCAGTGTCTGCAAAATTTAAGCGTGTGTTACAGAATAATCCTGACTATAAAGAAATGCTCCAAATTGGTGGCATTCTCCGTGGAAAGTGTAAAACTTGGAGCATTTCTGCTTACAAGTATGGGACAGTCACATCATGTGATGTCAACAGATCGTTCTCGGCACTTAAACTTATTCCGAAAAGGAGAATTTTCACAGTAGAGAACCTGGAGAAATCGTTGGTTGTTTACTGCCATAATAGTTACGTGATAAACAATGAGAGTTAAAAAAACTTTGGAAAGGTAGAGATGTACCAATTCAAATATATAGGCCTATGTAAAATGAGTAATTTATACATTTATAAAGTACCAATTCAAATAAGTATTTAAAATGAGTAATTAATTAATACATTTATAAAGTACCAATTCAAATAAGTATGTAAAATGAATAATAATTAATTAATGCGCACATTTATAGAGTACCAATTCAAATATGTATGTAAAATGAATAACTAATCAATACATTTATAGAGTACCAATTCAAATAAGTATTTTAAGTGCAAAATTAATTAATACATTTATAGAGCACCAATTGAAATAAGTATTTAAAATGAATAATTAATTAATATATTTATACAGTACCAATTAAAATATGTATTTAAAATGAATAATTAATTAATACATTTATAGAGTACCAATTCAAATAGGCCCTAATACTTAAAATGAATAACTAATTAATACATTTATAGAATACCAATTCAAATAAGTATTTAAAATGAGTAACTAATTAATACATTTATAGAGTACCAATTCAAATAAGTATTTAAAATGAGTAACTAATTAATACATTTATAAAGTACCAATTCAAATAAGTATGTAAAATGAATAATAATTAGTTAATGGGTACATTTAAAGAGTACCAATTCAAATATGTATGTAAAATGAATAACTAATCAATACATATATAAAGTACCAATTCAAATAAGTATTTAAAATGAATAATTAAGTAATACATTTATAGAGTATCAATTCAAATAGGCCCTAATATTTAAAATGAATAACTAATTAATACATTTATAGAGTACCGATTCAAATAAGTATTTAAAATGAATAATTAATTAATACATTTATAGAGTACCAATTCAAATAAGTATTTTAAGTGCATAATTAATTAATACATTTATAGAGCACCAATTGAAATAAGTATTTAAAATGAATAACTAATATATTTATACAGTACCAATTAAAATATGTATTTAAAATGAATAACTAATTAATACATTTATAGAGTACCAATTAAAATAAGTATGTAAAATGAATTATTATTAATTAATACGTACATTTATAGAGTACCGATTGAAATATGTATAAATTTAAATTTAAATTTAAATTTTTTAAATTTAAATTTAAATATACAGAATAAAGAAATATAATTACAAAACAAACAAAGAGAAATACAAAAAAAATAATACAAGCAATATAAAAAGAAGATACAGTAGTAATAACAAATATGTATGTATAATGAATAAATTAAGCAATACATTTATATAAAAATAGTTTCATAAAATGTTGATGGCGTGATGACAATTATTACCTTAACTTATTTTCATTTATTATTAAACCAAATAAATCTGTAAAGTGTATTTTACTGTATATAACTTATTTCAATTTTAGCGCATATTTGAATAGTTTTTACTGCGTAGTTGCATGCATATTTTCAAGTTTTTTTAGTGCATAGAGTTCCGTGGTCTAGTGATAATAATGATGACTTGGCATATTATTTATGTTCTCTTTTGCCTATGGTAGCGTGTTTTGCATTCATGACGTGTTTCTGTGTAGGACTGAGGCTTTTGCCGACTAATAGGACTACACACACTGTGCTGTGATGTGTGAAGACAACTTATAGGTTTTGCGAACAGACTTTCGCCAGAATATCGAAGGTCGTCCATTTTTCCGAAGCACCTTTAAAAACATTAATAAGCTATTATAGAATCCATTAGTTGATGGTGAGATTAAAAAGGGGGCGTGGCTATGCAAGGAGCTCTGGGCGCTTATCGGACTCTGTTCTTTTTTGTTTTTAGTCTATGTCTAAGCGAATCGCAGAGGCGAACGTCACACTAAATGCAATGCAGCTCTGTTCTCTCCAACTGTTCAAACGACTCTGCAGCTTAACATTTCCTTTGACACGTTTTAAGCAAAATGGCAGCCGATCTTTGAGAAAAGACGTTCCGAGTTGACGAGAAGAGGAAGATTACGTAGCAAACGACCAAAAAAGTATTTTAATTTCATAAAACAGTGTTTACAGTCTGTGAGGTGGACGAGGTTGAGAGCCTTCAGTTTTTATGGAGTCGGTTTGAACGGAAAAAAAATCCCATTATCTTGCTAAGCTCCCCGTGGGCCTTTGTGAGGGAGGGGATCGAGAGGGCGGTAGAAGATGTAGGGGTGAATGGGTGTGGGGTGTGTTTGTAGGGTGAAGCACCATCGGAGAATGGTATTGAACGTGGGACAAAAGCAATATACAAGGGTAATTAAAGAGGTTAAAAAAGGAGAAAGAAAAAGGCAGAAAATTGGAGAGACAGAGAAAGAAGAAAGTGAAAAGAGGGAAGAAAAACAAGCTTTTCCATTTAAATTGACTCCGCAGTTAGCGAATGTTCTAAATAACTCTCACACTTGCCCTTAACTTACTTCTGTCTTTAGAAGGAACTTCACAATCTAGTATTAAACAAAGGGAGCAATCCACAAATTTTGTCTTCCCTTATTTCTTAACACAGGGGGATTCAAGAGTTTTAAAACGATCAGAAACGCTGCTTCTGTTCTAAAGAAAATAAGCCTTAACCAGTGGCGATGCGTCAATAACAGCACAAGAGCACGTGAACACCTTGTTTCCATTAATGCACGACTAGTTTTATTATATAATACCGTATTGACACAGTTGGGATGTATAATATCAGAATCGAGTATTTTAAACTTTCCGCATCTTGCATAAACTTCTTATGTAAACTTGGCAACATGCGTTCACGTACAAGCCGTGCTCTTTTCAAGAACGTTACAGGAATTTCACGCATGCGCGAGAGAAAATTGTCTTTAGCTGGTCGCTTATGACTCGTCAAGAGCAGAAAGCGTTAAGTGAACAGTGAATCTATCCTACAGATGTCAGGTGCATCGATGCCTGTCGTTCACTTGCTGTATCTCGAGCAAAGACATCTCGAGGAGGACATTTAATAGTCTGTATTTTAGCCTATAGGTATCAGTATTTCTCACGTTTACTTTGTGTGGATGTGTGTACAGTGCTGTTACGAGAGTGTAGTTTGTGAATTGCTAAACTCTAGTGTTAGCATAATAGCATAGTTTGGCTTTAAAATACGCGTTGGCTGACTGTGATAGTGGTATGAATTTATGTGTCTTTATGTATGATGTATTTAAGATGAATATTTACTGGCATGTACTTATTTTATAGTAATCAATCTATGCAATGGAATTACAGTACTGGTATAGGCTATAGTGTATTAGTTTGTTGTGACCCAAAATGTATTACTGAACACACGCTTTTGCAAAATAACTGCACTGTGGTATGTATTAATTTTTAACAAACGTAAACAATGAACTCTGTTCAAGCAATTTTGAACAGTAAAAAACTGGGTAAACTGACTCACCAGCAAAACTTGGAAATAAAAAGATTGGGTTTTATTTTTATTATTATTATTATTATTATTATTATTATTATTATTATTATTATTATGATTATTATTATTATTACTGTATTATTATTATCATCATTATTATATGTTTTGAATTTATATACGACTTTTCGATAGTGAAATATTGGAATCATGACATTTCATATTAGGCTAAAAGCACGATTTCAAATTCTCTTCGGTTTTGAAACACAAAATTGTGAACACACGTAACATTTTATCACGAGCTGCTACTGGCCTTAACTAACATTACAATTAAATGTTTAGCCATTCTGATTAATAATTCGGTTATTTCTATAAAATTATTACATCGTCATAAAATATACTAGGGCATTCGATAAGTAATGGCAACAATGCTGTAAATCAGTGCCCCTATCGGTGACCGTTGAAGAGCAGCGATTGTCTCATAAATTTTCAATATTGAAAGTCTCGAAGTAGCCATATTTTGTAAATACAGTGGCTGTTTCTGATTTTTAGTAAACAATACAGCCCTAAAGGTACGAACAAAGATACAGTAGAATCTCTATTATCCATGGTAATGAAGGGGATCGACTGAACGGTTAAACGAAAAAATCAGATAATCCGTACCGTAGATACCGTAGAAGACTTTCATAAGTTAAGTGTTGCATAATGCAGTTTCGTAATTCTCTCCGTGGTCGTGTGTTTTAAAACATTAAGTAGTGGATCAGTATAATAGCTCTGTTGGAAAGAGTGGGTGAAGAAAGAATAATGCTGAAACTGCTCAGGAAGAGACAAAGGAATTGGCTGGGTCACTGACTGAGAAGAAACTGCCTACTAAAAGATTCACTGGAAGGAATGGTGAACGGGAGAAGATTTCGAGGCAGAAGAAGATCTCAAATAATAGACGCCATTAAGATATATGGATCACATGCGGAGAGCAAGAGGAAGGCAGAAAATAGGAAAGACTGGAGAATGCTGGGTTTGCAGTGACAGAACACTATGAATGAATGCATGAATGTCAATGACGGGTTTCTAAGGGTCAAGGAAACTTCCTATGATGGATTTCTATGGAAAGATATGGAAAGTATAGGTCTCATGTTATAGATTTAAGTAATTTATACACTTTATCCTTGTTTTTTTTATTAAATCCCGCACAGTTGTAACTCTAATCTCGTATTCCGATGCGCGATGAACCACAGTTCCTCTTTTCCAAAACCACTCAGTTATATGCACTTCTCTTCGATACTTAGCACAACATGTATTCTTTTGACACTTCTGGAAGACGTTTTGCAGAGAAATTAAACAGGTCACTCGAACAGTAGATCATAATGTGTAAGGGCAAAGGCTTGTAGTATCACTCTCTATAGAAACAAAATACGTACTAATGTATTGTGCAGTACTCAATATTTTTTCTGCAACAAAAAAGGAGAGAATGACAGACGGATAATCCAACAATCGGTTAATAGGGTGACGGATAATCGGAGTTCTACTGTACTTCATAAAAATCCAAGTTACAAGAGGAAAACATGCAACTCAGTGCTTTAAGGCGTTACAAGAAGCCTGTGGGAGAGAAGTCCTACCATCCTGAACTATTGCAAGTTGAATGGAAGCGAGACATTCGCTTTCAATCGAGAGCTGACATCCGAAGAACTTTAGATTTATCGGTGAGATAGATAGATAGATAGATAGATAGATAGATAGATAGATAGATAGATAGATAGATAGATAGATAGATAGATAGATAGATAGATAGATAGATAGATAGATAGATAGATAGATAGATAGATAGATAGATAGACAGACAGACAGACAGACAGACAGATAGATATGCAGAAATGCTGCTGCAGATGGAGTCCGCCGTGTTCCAAGGATTTGGCATGGCAAGAGACTGTATTTGAAGTATGTAATGTACTAAATAAATTTAGTGTGGAACAGTAACTCTGTTGACATTACTTTTCGAATGTCCTAGTAGAACGTTCTTCTACACTGTCATGTCAGCAATAAAATTGTTCTACTCTGTGGACCATGTGACAACGTACCCACACTTACAAATGGCTTTTAGAGAATTCGGAGGCTCATTGCCGCCCTCACATAAGCCCGCCTTCGGTCCCTATAGTGAGCAAGATTAATCCAGATCCATCATATCCCACCTCCCTCAAATCCATTTTAATATTTTACTCCCATCTACGTCTTGGCCTCCCCAAAGATCTTTTTTCCTCTGACCTCCCAAATAACACTCTGTATACATTTCTTGATTCGCCCATACGTGCTACATGCCCTGCCTATCTCAAACGTCTGGATTTAATGTTCCTATGATGACAGGCGAAGAATACAATGCGTGCAGTTCTGCGTTGTGTTACTTTCTCTGTTCTCCTGTAACTTCATCCCTCTTAGTCCCAAATATTTTCGTAAGCACCTTATTCTCAATCATTTTATATCGTACATTGGTCACCTGTATAATAGAGAAGCCAATATTTTAAATACCACACAAACCACTGTTATGTATTTAATTCGTAAGTTTTAAGTCATCTCTTAGTATAGCTATTTATTGCTTCTAAAATAATGTATTTAATAGATATTTTATTTTTACTTATATATATTTCTGCCTATAACCATTACAGGTTGCCATTGACAAAGAGTACCATGATACAATAAATATAGAGAAATGCCTTGAGGCTTTATGAAAAATATTTTGTTGTCACAGTGAAAAATAACAAATTGAAATAGATTGAAACACAAAATAATATACGAAGTAATGTCAAGAAGATGTGAATTAAAGTCATGGTCTATGTATATAACCCCCGAAAATAACTATTGATCCTTTGCGTGTTTGTTTTTAAAATAATGTGTTTAATCTGTAACTACAGTCAGTGTATTGTTATTAGTATCTCTTTGTTATTACCTATTGCTTTAAAAAGAATGTGTTTAACTTGTAATTTTAAATCAATTTTTCTACTATTCCTTTACTGTTTACATTTGTTTTTAAATCTTTTGTATTGCCCCTACTATTGTATATTGCCCTTCAAGAATTTCGTTATTCGTTAGTTGTAAGTCATTACTTGTCTTATTATTTTAATTATTGTACTTGTTCCTGAATCACGCATGTAACTTGTAACCGTAAATCATTGCTTGTAATATCCCTTTATTACTCTTAACTGTTCCATTGTTCATGAATTAAGTATTAATTTGAAAGTGAATGTCAAACTTTGTTATATTAATCTACTATTGATTATCTCTTTAGGTTGTGTATTTACTCTGAACCGGTTAGACATTCTTGTATATCTTTTGCATTGATTATTCCTCAAACATCTCATTAATCTTTAACAGGATCTATTCTTTCATTAAGGTGCATTCTTATACATAATTCATATGAATTGTAACTGTGACCACTATTTTATATCACAATTTTATTATTGTTTATTGGTTATGAAATATGTATTTTGATGCCAACTATAACCCTAATATACCTCAGGGTGAAATAGGGTTTATTAAATTGGATAATAAAATAAACCGCTGTTATTTTACAGTAGCAGAGGTGCCAACCTTTGAAATGAGTTATAACTAGGGGCGGATTCATATACACTAAAACCGGCAAAATATGCATGCATATATGCACTTAAAAACTAGGATCTATACACTAAAAATAACAAAATATACACTGTTAAAATAAAAAAAAATATATTTTAAGGAAATTACTATTATTGCTGGTTTTTCTGTTATGCGTAAGAATATTGAGACACCATCAAATGTTAAAATTGCGTGTCCTTCAACCCAGTGCTTAAGCAGTACACTTCTGTGACATTTTTCTTTCGATATCGTTGATAAAACTAATTCAAAATTGATAATTTTCTTGCGGCTAAGCTGTTGAAAAATACACTTCACTTTACACACGGCGGAATTTTCTCTGACTTGTTATAGTTGCCTCGTTTAATTATTAGGCAGCGGCATTCCTTTTAAGATTTGTAGGTCTTTATTGCATGCACCGATAATAAAATGAAAATGCGACGTTGTCACGTCTTGTTTGTTGCTGCTATATATTAATACAACATAGATATGGGCTAGGCTTAATTGCTCAAAGCATGAGTTAATTTGAAGATTATTTATATTATTTAGATTATTTATTTTAAGTTAATTATTTAAAGAAATAATTAATGTTTCTCCATAAGGAAAACCGGAAAGTTTGACTTTTTGTAATAATTCTTTTATTGTTAAGGATTGGCCTTTATTGTAAGAACTATATTTTTCACGGCGAATGTAATCACACGTAAAACCATCTACTTTATTAAATTTTGTGACTTTGTGTCCACGCTTTTTAGGTGTCTTAGGTCCCTTTTTTTACAATTTTACTTACAGTATTTCTATTTAATTTAAGAATTTTAGATGTCTCCGAAATTTTTCCTTGACCTAAATTGTTTTTCAGAACATACGTGTGAGCAATGCACACAAACGTTTGACACTGCTTACATTATGTTGGTTTAGCTTTTGAATTTAAATTGTTATTTAACTGTGATTTATTATTATTATTATTATTATTATTATTATTATTATTATTATTATTATTATTATTATTATTATTATTATTATTATTATTACCATCGTCGTTATTGACGTTCATGGGTATCGGTTCCGACACTTCACTCGCTTCCCACAGCCTCCACATTTTTATTATACACTGAACTGTAATATAATTAATTTTTACTGTGAATTAGAACAAGACACACTGCTAAAATTTGCAACTCTGGTTTATACACTCCGCGTGGAGTATTGGAGCGGCCTTCAAAAGACTTGACGACGACAATGGACAGCGACATAATTAAAATGATTGAAACTACAAAGCTTCCGTCCTCTTTGACACCGCTAGCCTACTAATTGAACGTGGCTACTTTACCACAGTCCAAGTGCGATTGCTCTCCCCTTTGACAAAGTCAGATGTAAATCATATTATACAACTAGCCGTACCCGTGCTCTCCGCTGTACCCGTTAGAAATAAATATAAAGTAATTACATAATTAAAATAGGACGTTTGATCCAGGGAACATTCGTGTTTGATAGAAGGATAAATCGTTTAATATGTCACTTAATTTAAATTGCATCCAAATAATTAAAATGCGATCATTTTGGTCCAGAGAGCAATCATTTGGTGCAATGACAATTCCTTTAACATGTATCTTAATTTTTATTACATACAACCATAGTTTAATGAAGATTGACATAATTTAGATTTAATGTGTATATTTTATTTTACTTGTTATAGGTTTCCATTGAATTATGGTAATAACTGAATTTTAACCCTTGTTTTCTACGTACTCAGTAAATGGCGCTTGGCCCACTATGGTTCTGAATCCTTCAAATAACTTATATTATATTATATTATATTATATTATATTATATTATATTATATTATATTATATCAGAAGTTACTGTAATAACATTATAGCATTATGTCCATCTAGAGAAACTACATATTCCAATGGTGAAATAATAATTAATTATACAAATCGGTTAATTTAGCTTCCGATATTACTTCAGACAAACACAGAAACATTCTCTGTAGGTTATCTTTCATAGCTTCGATTGTTGCTGTCCAAGGCCCCTTATAGATGAAGTCATTTGTTTTTTAATTCATTACACGGCCTTAGATGGCAGTTATTTTAATTTTAAAACTCATTTATCTCATTAAATATCAGTCCTATCAAAATTTTTCAAAGAATAAAACTTATCGAAAATTATTTTTAAAGGACCTTTTGTTATGTAACATTTTTCACAAAAATCAATAATAAGCGAGATATTTCGATTTATTTAATTCAGGCCTCCTTATAACCCCCCCCTTTTAAATAATGTATTTTGAATGCCATATAGCTTAAAATGTAAGTTACAACGAACTTAATTTATATTCAAATTTTCATCGAAATCCGTTCAGCCATTATCGCGTGAAAAGGTAACAAACATAGAGATAGACAGACAGACATACAAACAAAAATTTCAAAAAAGCGATTTTCAGTTTCAGGGTGGTTAATTATATATGTTAGGACCAATTATTTTTGGAAAATCGAAAATTACCAGAAAAGTTTCGGCTACAGATTTATTATTAGTATAGATTATACATTATCCGTCACTTTTTCTGTCAAAAGAAGTGCTTTGTGACATGTTATTCATCCAGCAGCTACTGTTCTGAAAATTTCTTCTTGGAGCACATTAAATTTCTTCCTGTGATGTCATCATTCCAGTGATGATATGTATAATGCAGGCCTCATTTTGTCTCACAACACTGAAGCATCTATAGGAAAGTTACTGTGAGGCACACTAGTACTGCAAACTTTGTTCAATGTTTAACATTTGAACTTTCTACATTTTCCCTGGAAAATATTTCAGTGCAAACACTCGTGATGCCCCACTCCGATTACTGTGATATTCTGTTTACTGCTCTAAGCGTTACTTTGGCGCAGAGACTGCAATATGTACATAAAATGTGCGTCCGTTTCACCTGTAATATTCGCTGTACTGATCACGTACAGACAGTGCCGCATTTTTGGCGCGTGTCTTTGAGTAAAAAGCCAGTCAGCGAGCACTTGTTGCCAGTGCAGCTGAGAACGGTACCACCAACACGTTACGTCAGCTATCTGCCAGTCACAGTTGTCAATCTTAATGTCTACTGACTGTGTCAAAGGTAGGACACTCGCACTTTGCGTTTCTGGGGTGTGTCCTTGAGTACACTGTCCAGTCAGTGGCATCTGTTGCCACTTCCTAAACAGATGTGATGTCAGCAATCTGCCAATTATAGTTGTCACTTTTCTCGCCCACAGACAGTGGCAAAAATGAAGTAATCGCTCTCAACGTTCTCATTACTTATTCCACGCGCCAGAAACGGTGGCTTTTGTTATAACACCATCCCTCGAAATGTTATTCTAGCTCCGTCTAGAAGATCGTAGAAAATCCATTGTCTTTCCCTCCTCTTTCACATGTTGCATTTCTCTACTCCGGTTCATCTCGAGTCCCGTTTTCAAAATTTATCTACCCACCATAATCTAGACACACGATCACAACACACCTCAATATTATCCATCCCCTCCCACCGAACATCTTCCTACTCATCTTGTTTCACTGTGGCTGTTCCTCGATTTTGGAATTCCCTATAGAGTAATGTCAGAGACTTTCAGACATCAAAGGAATTTAAGAATAGACTAAGAAACTATTTTTCTAATAATTCTCGTTAACGATAGTAATTGTTTCAATTTTCCCAATTTTTAATGGTTATGTGTAATACAGTATAAATATTTAAATTATCTGATTATTATTATTATTATTATTATTATTATTATTATTATTATTATTATTATTATTATTATTATTATTATTATTAAGTAGCATCTATTTTCAAGTCATATTTCGTAAACGAGGAAAAAGCGAAACGAACAACTATCACCACGTTTCTTAACGAACGAAAATTAACTTAAATACAGTGGAAGGTCTTAAGTTCGACAGAAAACAAGTTCGACATTCCATAGTTCGACTGCTTACGTAGGAGAATTAGACTCGCCCCTATACGGGCACTTGGAAATGGGTTTGCCATTTGAATGGGAATTGGTTCTGTGTCTTGTAGTGATACTTTTGTTAAAGGAAAACAGAATATTTTATTGATTAGGACATCCATATTTAATCACTGATTTTAAATTAATGAACTCTTCTTTCTCTATTTGAGAATTGTACCGTTTGTGAGATGGAACTGTAGAAATTCACTGTGCTACTAGAAGCGCAAAAACAAGTCTCGCGGCGGGCAGGAAATGCAAGTACAGTACTGTATTCGTTGATGGATAACCAATAAGACCATTTCACCTGTCACACCCACTACCCTTATTGGTCAGAACTTTCAATTCTGTTCAGTCGAACTTAGGAGAGTCCACTGTATGCAGGCCACACCTGTGGAGTAACGGTTAGCGCGTCTGGCCGCGAAACAATGTGGCCCGGGTTCGATTCCCGGTCGGGGCAAGTTACCTGGTTGAGGTTTTGTCCGGGGTTTTCCCTCGACTCAAATATGAGCAAATGCTAGGTAATTTTCGGTGTTGGACCCCGGACTCATTTCACCGGCATTATCACCTTCATCTCATTCAGACGCTAAATAACCTAAGCTGTTGATAAAGCGTCGTAAAATAACCCACTAAAATAAAATAAAAAATCCATTGTATGCATTTTCATTAAATTCAAGCTACATGACCTGAGACAGTTCCCTTGTCAGTATGATAGGCTCCTTGCACAGCTTTAAGAGTAAATAATTGACCATCTGTAACAAGCAGGCCAAAAAACGCTCACTGAAAATCTCTACATTTTTGCAGTTATTTTTAAAAAATGCGTACATCCATTTTCATATGAATATTCCCAACGTATAGCAACATTGAGTACTAGTATCCCGAAAGATTTTGTAAAGAGTGTCTACCGAGTTATTTGTCTGATTTGGTTGGCAGTACTGTATGAGGCTGTTATCAAGACGACGGCGAACAAAGCCAGTTCTATTTTATTGAAGTTAATTGTTATTCAATAACGAAAGCGCTTTAAATTTTATTCAAAATTGTATTGTTTGCATCAGCACAAAACGTTTGAATTGTTTCAAATTCTCTCCCAACAAGAATTAAATGTAATTAAACGTCGCATAATAAATACGGGTGGGTTCAATCTCTTAAATTTGGTGACAGTTGATTTGATTACTGTTATTGCGAGTATTTATAACTAGATGAGAGGGGGAGGGAAATAAAATTAGTTGGCACTGCTGACAGAAATCCGCGACGTTTCCAATGGCGAGCGAACCGTAACTCTGAATAAAATATAATTTCCCCAAAAGTAATTTTTTTACTGACTTGGTATATCACTTTATTTTTTTTAACTTCATCTCATTTTCAAAGCAGACAGTTTATCCATTTTATGTCTAAACTCATAAAACTCATACGTTTTTAATCGATTTATATAGTAAAAATGTATTTAGCTAAAAAGAGCTTCAAGAACGGAGCGGATGAAACCAATTCGCGGGGAATCCCACACATTTAGCAATTTTATTACAGTGATTTATATTAGTATGTAGACAGTGCTGCAGAGGGTTGATGGAATGGACTCGGAGATTTCCGCTATGGTGATGTGATGAAGGGGTGTATAAAGAGCAAGAGGGGTGGGAAATTTCATTAACGCTTTTACCAGTTAGGAAGCAAAGAAGACATAGCTGGGGAGTTCCTACTTTGGCGTCAGATAAAAGGGAATTTCTGAATCGTCGAGAAAAAGCGACGTATCACGGGTTGTAAAGGTGAAAAGGACAGAAAACTGTGTCGAGATGTGACATTGGTGAAAGTTACCTGTGTTACGTAGGTGCTTCTCGTCAGATTCTGTGTTGGAAGTAAATAAACGTATCAATGAAAAAATAAATAAATAAATAAATAAATAAATAAATAAATAAATAAATAAATAAGCAAATAAATGAGTCATCATCATCATATCACTCACGTATTAGACCCTACAGGATCTGTTACGGTCTCATGCCAGCGCTTTCGTGGTCTTCCCAATTTCTCTTTCCTCTTGGTACATAAGTAAGAATCTGTTTAGGCCATCTAGTGCGATCCATCCTTTCGACATGTTTTTTCCACTGAAGTCGATATTGTTGAACAAAATTAACTATAGGATCCATAAGCAAATATCAGTAAATTAGTAAAACAAATAAATAAGTAAATAAATAAATAAATAAATAAATAAATAAATAAATAAATAAATAAATAAATGAGTAAATATGTAAATATGAGTAAATTAGGAAATAAATTAGTAAATTCGTAAATAAATGAGTAAATTCGTAAATAAATCAGTAAATTAGTAAATAAACAAACATAAATAAATGAGTAAATAATCTGTGAGTAAATTAGTAATTAAACATATAAATAAATAAGTAAGCAAACAAATAAATAAATAAATAAATAATAAATAAATAAATAAATAAATTAGTAAATAAATGAGTAAATTAGTAAATAAATGAGTAAATTAGCAAATAAATGAGTAAATAGTAAATAAATGAGTAAATAAATAAATTAGTAAATAAATAAGTAAATGAATAAGTAAATAAATAAATGAGTAAATAAATGAATACATAAATAAATAAATAAATAAACTAATAAATAAATAAATAAGTAAATAAATGAGTAAATATGTAAATATGTGTAAATTAGGAAATAAATGAGTAAATTAGTAAATAAATGAGTAAATTCGTAAATAAATCAGTAAATTAGTAAATAAACGAACACATAAATAAATGAATAATAATCTGTGAGTAAATTAGTAATTACACATATAAATAAATAAATAAATAAATAAGTAAGCAAACAAATAAATAAATTAGTAAATAAATGAGTAAATTAGTAAATAAATGAGTAAACAAATAAGTAAATGAGTAAATAAATAAATGAATAAATAAATAAATGAGTAAGTAAATAAATACGTAAATAATTGAGTGAGTAAGTAAATGAATGAGTAAGGAAATAAATGAGTAAATAAGTAAATAAATGAGTAAATAAGTAAATGAATGATAAATAAATAATTAGATAAGTTAATAAATAAGTAAGTAAATAAGTGAATAAGTAAATAAAGTAAAAGTGAGAAGGCTTATTATGTAAGATTCTCGAGCTGAAATTCATTATTGGATTTTATTATTATCAATAAGCAGAGAATAAATAATAGTAACTACAGTAATTAATGATAAAATGTACATTATTATATACGTTGTGAATAAATAAAAATGCAATGATAAAAGAATAGATTGCAGGCTGTCTACAAGCTTCCATTCATGCCCTCAGGAGATGTAGTTACATTTAAATATTTGTAAACATTTGAACTTTCGATAAAAATAATGTTGAAATATTGTTACGGTACTTTGTTTATTATGGTTCCAATTAATTACGGTTCAAAAGGAATCCATCATTTGCCAGTTTATCCAGGAGCATGACATCAATACAGACATGCCAATTATTGCCATCATTTGACTTTCAGTGTTTTCTTTTAATTTGTTATTTCCCAGAAACTGACTGAAAATTTTGAAACAAGCTTTAACCGACCATTATGTACGCAGTACATTTATGATTTTATTGTGTTTGATACCTGTCAAGTTTGAAAATAAAATAGGAGCACAACTTTCTGTTTTACACTGGAGTGCAGGGTAATACACTCGGATTGACAGGAAACTGAATCTGATACAAATGATTGATTTAGGTATTTACATTAAAATACATATTACGTGTGCAAAAAGAGTGTAGAAATGCACGTATTTATCTGAAATTTCGGAGGTATAAATCATTATTTAGAGTAGGCCTACATAACAAATTGAAAATTCATTAGAATTTCATCTCCTTTCATTAGTAGATAAACACGTAATATTTTATATTCCTCGTACAAAACCAAAACCAGAAATGAAAACGAATTTATCTAATTTTGGTTTTTTCCTAGAAGATGTTAAAAAAACTTGGCACTGATTGTCATAATATATTCTATTGAACTTATTGCGATAACTTTTGTTAATATCAATATATTCCCGTACTTTGAAATGAAAATTAAATAAATTATTGTATTCGTAATCGAAGAAAAAAAATAGTTTTTGGAACTATGATAATGGTTTTTTTTGTTTGAAATTATCCGCTAAATAGAAGGCTATATTTCAACTTGGAACGTCATCTGGCATTTATAAATTACAGGAAGGCCTTTGGCAAGTAAAATAGAGAAAAATTACCTGAAATACTGCATTATAGTAAAATAGAATACGAAATCAATTGCTGAAAGCTATTTGAGAAGGCCACAGTAGCAGTCAGAATTAGGGATGAGATATCAGAGTACAAGCACAGTCTAGTATATACAGTCAGGAAGCTTGAGTTGTGAGGTTGCTATGAACAATAGACTGTGCCGGTACTTTTTCGCATTGTCTGTAATGAGGCGATATTAGCGATCCTAGTGGTTAGCAACTATCTATGGATACATATTTACTACGTATCGAGCTTCGTAACTGTATATACTAGACTGTGGTATAAGAATATCAAGCAAAAAGAATGTCTCGTTTCTCCTTTCTTAAGTTATTTAAAATTTATAGGAACACCGTGACTAATTCCTCGACAAGGTATTCAAATAGAGAGAACATAATAATAATGAAAATAATAAAAATATGAATGATGATAATGGTAAATATTTTACAAGTATGCAAAAACTAAGGCTATACATTAAAAGGATCGAATACACTGCTGTGCAAGTTGATAGTTTTAATGCATATGGAAACGGGAGAAATATTTAGAATTTCTGCTCTATAGGAACACGAAAGTTGACGTTGACTATGAAAGAATCACTGGATTTCATACCTTTAAGGAACTTTAATAAAGCCAGGGAACCGATTTTCTGCCATCTGCAATATAAACTTCGACATTTAAAATAATTATAGTTTTTCACACCTATTCTTGGAATCAATGGGGAGAAATCAATATGAACATAACTTCCTTTCTGGATACTTTTTACCTCTGATTGAGATTCTGGTTGATATGTACTACATATCAGGCAATACATCTCACTTGACGATATAGATTAAAGTTTGGTAATATTGTGATAGTTCTTTTCGAGAAGGACAGGTTTTGTGCAGCAACTTATCCACGAACATTCCCTTAATGCGTTGATGCAAAAACTGATCTTCCTCTCGCTCAGGAAAATTGTAATAGATTCTTAAAAATAAGTATCACAATATTACCAATCATGTCAGAGGAAGAACAATTTGTTGAATACATTTGAAATCTGATTTTTTCTCTCTCTCTTTATTTCTTGTGTAGCTTTACTTCGTATATAGTGTATTTTTTTTATTTATTTCTATTATTGTATTTGTATTCCTGGTGTTGTGGAAGAGAAGGCCTGATGGCCTTAACTACACCAGAATAAATAAATAAATACATAAATAAATTAGTATAATATGTAATAAACAAGTCAGCGACGTATGCAGTGGAAGAGGAAAGGAACTGACCATCATACCCCATTATCTCCTGGCTTAGTCTCTTCATGAATAATGCCTTATTGGTGTCATAGGTTCATACCTGTCTTCGGGCAGTTGACTAACAACAACTTTGTAATTCAGCCGAGTCAGTTGTACCAGAATTCCAGATTATAGATGGATATTTCGAGTTTTGATCTCACTGATGTAGTCTGTTAAAAGAGAATCAGAAGTAGAGAAAAAATAAGTTATTAATTTTTTAACTTGGTCATTTAACGATGCTGTACCAGTTACTGGATTATTTAGCGTCGATGAAACTGGTGATATCGAGCTGGTATTTGGCGAGATGAACCGAGGATTCGCCATAGATTACCTGATATTCACCTTACGGTAGGAGAAAAGCTCGCTACCGCCAGAGCTATGCCGGTAGCTTACTAAGTTATTGACCGTATTAATCTCAACATAATAAAAACAATAATGTATTTATTTATTTACTATTTATTTATTTAGTTATTTATTTATTTTATTTAGTTATTTATTTATTTTATTTAGTTATTTATTTATTTGTTTGTGTTGTTTGGTTTTTGTTTTGTTTTGTTTTGATTTGATTTATTTATTTATTTATTTACTATTTATTTATTTACTACTTATTTATTTAGTTATTTATTTATATTATTTAGTTATTTATTTGTCTGTTTTGTTTTGTTTTTGTTTTGTTTTATTTTGATTTGATTTGATTATTTATTTTACTTATTTATTATTTATTTATTTATTTTATTCAGTTTATTTATTTATTTATTTGTTTTTGTTTTGTTTTGTTTCGATTTGATTTGATTTATTTTATTTATTTACTATTTATTTATATATTTACTATTTATTTATTTACTTATTTATTTATTTTATTTAGTTAGTTATTTATTTGTTTTTTTTCTGTTTTTGTTTTGTTTTGATTTGATTTGATTTGATTTATTTATTTACTATTTATTTATTTGTTTGTTTTTGTTTTTTTGTTTTGTTTTATTTTGTTTTGATTTTATTTGCTTTATTTGATTTATTTATTTATTTACTATTTATTTATTTTGTTATTTATTTATTTTATTTTGTTATTAATTTGTTTGTTTTTGTTTTGTTTTATTTTGTTTTGATTTTATTTGCTTTATTTGATTTATTTATTTATTTACTATTTATTTATTTTGTTATTTATTTATTTTATTTTGTTATTTATTTGTTTGTTTTGTTTTTGTTTTGTTTTATTTTGTTTTGATTTGATTTAATTGATTTATTTATTTATTTACTATTTATTTATTTAGTTATTTATTTATTTTATTTAGTTATTTGTTTGTTTTTGTTTTGTTTTATTTTGTTTTGATTTTATTTATTTATTTATTTACTAACGCAGAATAAATATGGGAAATGCATGTTATTATTCGGTTGAGAAGCTTTTATCATCTAGTCTGCTGTCAAAAAATCTGAAAGTTAGAATTTATAAAACAGTTATATTACCGGTTGTTCTGTATGGTTGTGAAACTTGGACTCTTACTCTGAGAGAGGAACATAGGTTAAGGGTGTTTGAGAATAAGGTGCTTAGGAAAATATTTGGGGCTAAGCGGGATGAAGTTACAGGAGAATGGAGAAAGTTACACAACGCAGAACTGCACGCATTGTATTCTTCACCTGACATAATTAGGAACATTAAATCCAGACGTTTGAGATGGGCAGGGCATGTAGCACGTATGGGCGAATCCAGGAATGCATATAGAGTGTTAGTTGGGAGGCCGGAGGGAAAAAGACCTTTGGGGAGACCGAGACGTAGATGGGGGAATAATATTAAAATGGATTTGAGGGAGGTGGGATATGATGATAGGGACTGGAATAATCTTGCACAGGATAGGGATCGATGGCGGGCTTATGTGAGGGCGGCAATGAACCTTCGGGTTCCTTAAAAGCCATTTGTATGTATGTATGTATGTATGTATTTATGTATGTATGTATGTATTTTGATTTAATTAATTAATTAATTTATTTATTTATTTATCATTAAACTGCTACATGTAGTGGTTTCCCTAATAATAATAGTGAGAATAATGATAATGAAAATAACGATTGATACTGATTTTTAGAAGTCGTCTCTGTATGAGTCCGCATCGTGTGGCCAGTTTAATCACAGGCAGCCATGGTAATTTTATTTCTGTGAATTTTAAAAGTGTGTGGTGTGCTAATTTGTGCTTAGTGTATTTAAATCTTAAACGATTTTACTTTACGATGAGCTGAAAATATTATAAATTAGAAGATCAAAAGTTGCTACATTGGTATCAGGCATCAAGCATCTTTTAAAAAAAGGCCAGAACATTGAGATGATCCTAACGAAGTACGCCATGTAACATCCAGACGCCACTCTATGAAAGTTTTAATCAAATGGATAAGAAAATAAGAAAAGGCGTGTTAAAATCCGTGATGGATTGATGGAAGGTAATTCCGAAGTCTGATTCGATTTACATAGTCTCTTCATCTCCTCTCCCGTCGAACATATTCTGATCGCTACTCCAGAGTTCGCACTAAATTGAGCGACTTTCTCGTCACCTTGCTGAAAAGTGAAGGCATAGAGAATCAGTAAAATAGTTTAACAGCGAAGAAGACTGAAACTCGACTTCTGTCTCTGTCTAAATGGTGGAATTGAATCTCCACGTTTCAATGAAAAGTGTGTACTATTCAGACAACTTTTCGAAACTTCTCCAAGTTTTCTATCATTCCTGTACCTGTTTATTGAGAAGAAAATCGCCTTTGTAGTGCTTAGAAGAGACTAAATCTTTGGCTGTTTCATTAATAGTCTGTACTTTCTCTAGGAATTATTTATTTATTTATTTATTTACTGATATTTAATGTGCTGTACAACAGCCAGGGGCCAATAACAGTTCAGCTCATGACAAAATCTTACAAGAACATTAATAATGATAGAAATTACAATAAAAGTACATAGGAATAATTATATTATTAAAAAATGACAATTTAAAATATGAAAACTGAAAAATGAAAGACGGAACCTTATAAATGAATATAATACAAATGATAAAAAAAATAACGAGAACAATATTACAATGCATATCTAAATAAAAGACAGTTCACACCTGTGGAGTAACGGTTAGCGCGTCTGGCCGCGAAACCAGGTGGCCCGGGTTCGGTTCCCGGTTGGGGAAAGTTATCTGGTTGAGGTTTTTCTGGGGTTTTCCCCTCAACCCAATATATGAGCAAATGCTGGGTAACTTTCGGTGCTGGACCCCGGACTCATTTCACCGGCATTATCACCTTCATCTCATTCAGACGCTAAATAACCTAAGCTGTTGATAAAGCGTCGTAAAATAACCTACTAAAATAAATAAATAAAATATAAAAGACATAAATTAATAACAACTGACATAAAACTCCAAAAGTATATACAGTGGACTCTCCTAAGTTCGACTGAACAGAATTGAAAGTTCAGTCCAATAAGGGTAGTGGGTGTGGCAGGCGAAATGAATACAAATTCTTATTGGTTATCCATCAACGAATACAGTACTGTACTTGCATTTCCTGCCCGGCACGAGACTTGTGTGTGCTACTCTAGTACCACAGTGGGTTTCGACAGTTCCGTCTCACAAACGGCACAATTCTCAAATAGAAAAAGAAGAGTTCATTAATTTAAAATCAGTGATCAATATGGATGTCCTAATCAAAAATATTCTGTTTTCCTTTAACAAAAGTATCACTACAAGACACAGAACCAATTCCCATTCAAATGGCAAACCCATTTCTTAGTGCCCGTATAGGGGCGTGTCTAATTCTCCTACGTAAGCAGTCGAACTTAAGAGTTTCCACTGTATTTAAGTTAATTTTCGTTCGTTAAGAAACGTGGTGATCGTTGTTCGTTTCGCTTTTTCCTCGTTTACAAAAAATATGACTTGAAAATAGATGCTACTTAATAATAATACTAATAATAATAATAATACTAATAATAATAATAATAATAATAATAATAATAATAATAATAATAATCAGATAATTTAAATATTTATACTGTATTACACATAACCATTAAAAATTGGAAAAATTGAAACAATTACTATCGTTAACGAGAATTATTAGAAAAATAGTTTCTTCGTCTATTCTTAAATTCCTTTGATGTCTGAAAGTCTCTGACATTACTCTACAGGGAATTCCAAAATCGAGGAACAGCCACAGTGAAAGAAGATGAGTAGGAAGATGTTCGGTGGGAGGGAATGGATAATATTGAGATGTGTTGTGATCGTGTGTCTAGATTATGATGGGTAGATAAATTTTGAAAACGGGACTCGATATGGACCGGAGTAGAGAAATGCAACATGTGAAAGAGG
This sequence comes from Periplaneta americana, assembly GCF_040183065.1. Classification (NCBI taxonomy): domain Eukaryota; kingdom Metazoa; phylum Arthropoda; class Insecta; order Blattodea; family Blattidae; genus Periplaneta; species Periplaneta americana. Next base: position 37,908,940 of record NC_091121.1, on the reverse strand, counting down.
AGGGAAAGACAATGGATTTTCTACGATCTTCTAGACGGAGCTAGGACATCATTTCTTAGTGCACGTATAGGGGCGTTTCTAATTCTCCTACGTAAGAAGTCGAACTATAGGATGTCGAACTTGTTTTCTATCGAACTTAAGAGCTTCCTCTGTACTACACATTAAATGGTTCCAAGTTCTATCCATGCAAATTAGCATATTTTATACATCTGCTGACCGGAGAGAGAGATTTAGAATTCATATTGTAAAAAACTTTATGAAATCTTAAACCCTTAGCAGGAATACGAAGACTGATATTGCTTAGGAAGGATTCACAATCAATCTCACCTTTAATGACTTTACAAAAAAATAAATAATCAAGATCTTGACGTCTGACAAATAAACTACAGCAATTAAAATATTTGCAGTTAATCTCATATTTATAATCATCATCAATTTTCTTTGAATATTCTCCAATTTATCCGAATCAGTGGAAGTAATGGAGTTCCATACTACAGATGCATATTCAAGCTTGGGACTAACCAACGTATAGTATAAAATTAATAAACACATAGGAGTAGAAAAAGAATAAGTTATAGATCTAGTTAGACCAAGCATTCTTATTGCTTAATACATATATTGCACATGATCATGGAAATATAATTTAGAATCAAGTAAGGCACTAAGATATCTAATACAATCTTTACTAGTAAGAGATTAATAATAATAATAATAATAATAATAATAATAATTATTATTATTATTATTATAATTATAATTATAATAATAATGACGATGATGCTAATTATAATATTAGGTCTAATAATAATAATAATAATAATAATAATAATTTACTTGAAACGAGTAAAGCGATAGGTTTGGAAGTAAATGCCGAAAAGACAAAGTATATGGTAATGTCTCGTGACCAGAATATTGTACGAAATGGAAACATAAAAATTGGAGATTTATCCTTCGAAGAGGTGAAAAATTAAAATATCTTGGAGCAACAGTAATAAATATAAATGACACTCAGGAGGAAATTAAACGCAGAATAAATATGGGAAATGCCTGTTATTATTCGGTTGAGAAGCTTTTGTCATCTAGTATGCTGTCAAAAAATGTGAAAGTTAGAAATTATAAAACACCGGTTGTTCTGTATGGCTGTGAAACTTGGACTCTCACTTTGAGAGAGGAACAGATATTAAGGGTGTTTGAGAATAAGGTTCTTAGGAGAGTATTTGAGGCTAAGAGGGATGAAGTTACAGTAGAATGGAGAAAGTTACACAACGCAGAACTGCACACATTGTATTCTTCACCTGACATAGTTAGGAACATTAAATCCAGACGTTTGAGATGGACAGGGCATGTAGTACGTATTGGCGAATCCAGAAATGCATATAGAGTGTTAGTTGGGAGGCCGGAGGAAAAAAAGACCTTTGGGGAGGACAAGAAGTAGATGGGAGGATAATATTAAAATGGATTTGAGGCAGGTGGGATATGATGATAGAGACTGGATTAATCTTGCACAGGATAGGGACCGATGGCGGGCTTATGCGAGCGCGGCAATGAACCTGCGGATTCCTTAAAAGCCATTTGCAATTAATAATAATAATAATAATAATAATAATAATAATAATAATACACAAAATTTAAAATATCGATAATGTAAATTGTAAACAGTTTTAATAATGTTCACCCCCTTTTGACAAAATTCTGCATATTCCACTGGTCTCAGCTGTGCATAAGTCTGGTATAAAAATTACACACGGTTTATTAGTAAGACCGTAAGCATTTGAATACTTAACTCTTGTCTCAGGTTTTAAGTACTTTGCTTGGCTTCAAATAAAAATAGAGAATTAATTGTAGCAGCTTTTGTCTTGCAATATAAATGGGCTGGATACACGAAACAGACCTCAAATGTAGTCGCAGAACAAAAGCATCTGTTGATGTGGAGGAAATTATGAAAATGACAGTATACGCCCTCCACCCCACTACCCCCTCCCCAAGCAACCACTAATGTAGTACACAACTTAATGAAAAATACGAATGAATAACATGAGACAAAAGTCGGAGGGTGGAAGGAGAAGGGGCGGGAACGCCAGTAACTTGGACGAGATAATGAGTGGGGGTGGCTCAGGGGTTGCGGTGGTGAGGAGAGCCTTGTCTCGACACATTACAATTAGCTGCCTCTGCTGCAAACTTCTTATTTCACCAAGAAGCTGGCTATGCTCACTCCATGCACAATAGGCCTACTACTGCTGAAGGGGCATCGGGGGTGAGGACGAGGAACGGCTTATGTTCCATGTGGGTAGATTTTCTCGTAGCCTATGCTATTTAAAAAGCCCGGTAAATGTTGCATCTTCCTGATCTTTTGCTACTGTAATATCGCTTACTTACAAATTTCAAAACCGAGAAAAGGATATTATAAACCATCATCATCATCATCATCGTTATCAGGGACCGTACGGAGATAGGGTTAGTTGTTCACAGACTATAATTATTTACGTCATGCTGGTAATCTACAGAATGGTATTCTGAATTTAAAATGTTGGACTTCCATCAAATTTATAACACGTGCTTGGACAATGCCCCAAAGGCGAGCTGCTGATCAATGCTAGACAACATCGTCTACGACATGCTTTGGCGATATCGTTAAAAACTTTAAATTGGGAGATTCATGAGGAAGTACATTGTGTATCATCAGATGGTTCTTTTAGACGGGCAGACATTATTGCTATCAACGGACGCTTAAAACGGGCTCTTGTTCTTGACCCTACTATCCGTTTCGAAAGAAACCTAAATCAGGCCACCGAAGTTGATATTGAGAAGAAGTCTATATATGAACCTTCTCTGCCGTATCTTTCTCAAAAGTACAACGTCCCTCTTAAACAATGGTCCGTCATTGGTTTGCTGTTTGGCAGTAGAGGTTCAATCACAAAATTATCTTAAGGAACTTCACATTCCTTTTGATTATGTAATGTCTATTCTTATAAATATTATCAAGGATTCTCTTCAAATATTACATCATCATCTCTATTTCAATTAATCAACTTATATTTGCCTTCAACAATTAACTTTCTTTTTTCTTTAATGTATCACATCACATTATTGCACATGTTTATTGTATTCAGGACCCTTGTGGTCACTCAAAATTCTTTGAGCTGGTGTCTATAATTTAGAAATCTATTGTTATTGAATTCCGTACATAAAAACCGAAACATATTTAATTTATGTTTTTCATTTCATGGTTCTTAACAAAAATTCGATAAATTTTTTTTCAACATTTTAACTCTGCACACAATTTCAAAACACAGATGGTATCTCTATGTATAGTCAAGAGGTGGTTCCTTGGTGGAATATTTGCGCCGTAAAATTTAGAAAGGAAGGAAGGAAAAAAGAAAGAAAGAAAAAGGTGGTTCTTCTGAACAACCACTATGCTGCAAAGGGCTAAAGGACGTTGAGTGAACCGGTTGTAGACTCTAACTTACTTACTTAATTACTGGCTTTCAAGGAACCCGGAGGTTCATTGCCGCCCTCACATAAGCCCGCCATTGGTCCCTATCCAGAGCGAGATTAATCCATTCTCTATCATCATATCCCACCTCCCTCACACCCATTTTAATATTATCTTCCCATCTACGTCTCGGCCTCCGTAAAGATTTTTTTCCCTCCGGCCTCCCAACTAACACTCTATATGCATTTCTGGATTCGCCCATACGTGCTACATGCCCTGCCTATCTCAAACGTCTGGATTTAATGTTCCTAATTATGTCAGGTGAAGAATGCAATGAGTGCATTTCTGTGTTGTGTATCTTTCTCCATTCTCCTGTAACTTCATCCCTCTTAGCCCCAAATTTTTTCCTAAGCACCTTATTCTCAAACACCCTTAATCTATGTTCCGCTCTCAAAGTGAGAGTCCAAGTTTCACAACATAAAGAACAATGTATTACTCTACAGCTAGAAAAATGTAAGGGATTGATGATGATGATGATGATGATAATGACGATGATGACGATGACGACGACGATGATGATAAATCTATCACTCATTTATTAAATTTTTAATAAAAATTGTAATTTTCCCAGAAAATCTCTTCTATGACTTGTTTTATTTAACTTCATCTATGTTTTTTTTTTCGACGCGCCAGGATTTGAACTTTCGGAGTAAAATGCCGATACGCTAGTTAGCACGTGTGTCTAATTGTAACCAATATTATGTGAATTCTCTTACAGCTGTCCGTGTGTAAGGATGCTATGTATTTTATTCCCTTTGATTTCTCTCCTTGGCAGTGCGGAAAACATATTTTGGATATGATTTGCATGAATGTAGTTGGGTAAAGCAATGGCTTGCCTCTCAGAAGAGAGACGGGAGACAGAACTGGAGCTGGCGAGGAAAGGGAGAGTGTGGATGAAAGATGAAAGTAAAAAAAAGGTAGAAAGCACGAAGTAGCACAGAAACGGTAAAGAGTTAAAGGCAAAGCAGAGAGCAACGACGAAGTAAAACAGCAAATGACGGCCAATTGAAGCTCCATTCAACAAGAAAGTCGGGCAGAATGTTAGCTAATGATGTGGCATTAGCATAAGAAGCAAAATGGAATATATATAATATATATGGAAAAAAATATTCTTTCAAAATGTCTCTCAGTTTCTATACTATTGCTTTTGAAAACATTATATGATAGTTAGTCTGTTTGTTATGTGCTTTTCGGTTTTTAGCAAAATAAAACAATGACTTTAAACACATTGAATGATATAAAAGGACGCAAAACATACAGGAGTAGACAGAAGACTGTGATTCAGAGGCGATAGCTGTGTCTTCCTTGCTGGTTTGGTGAATCCCATGATGAAAAAGTTACAGGGTGCTGGTTCGAACTGTTCTCAGTACGATAATAGTACATTATGCAACGAGCCTATAATGGTAGTAATTAAGACGCGAGTATGTTTGTTTATAAAACGAGCACAAGCGAGTTTCATAATTTTCATACGAGCGTCTTAATTACCATTACAGGCAAGTTTCATACGACTTTTTATGCTCGACCATATTTCTAACTTGAAATTATTCGTAAGTATTGATGTTATGGTTATCTAAGTGAGGAGCGGAACTGACCTTCTAAATTGTGAGATGTGCGCAGACGCGAAAGTATTGATTTTTTCCGAGGAACGAATGTCATTGACCTTGATATAATCTAGAGAATAACATGAACATTAATCTTGTTATAACCTGGAAATTGATTTAGAATTGAAAAACGAGATGACAAATTGAAATGATTTGAATATTATTTACAATTAACGCTAATTATTATAGTAACAGAACATAACCTTCTGCGACAGTATTGGATTTCCAGCCTCCGTGACGTTTCGCTAGTTGTCTTTCGATTGCATATCCGATAATAATCGATACTTGCGGTTTTATAATGCTACAATGGTGATTTCTCATTGGCTGAACAACTGAACTATAATGAATAGGTGTACTTTAATGAGGTGCATTAAAGGGCTGCTACCAGGTGTATAATTACTACATTTCGGCATGGTCGAGCATAAAAAAATTTACAGGCTTTAGCATATACAAACGCAAGTACAACTTAATAAAATATTGAAAGTGTTAGTTTTATACCTATAAAAGATAGCACATGTTATCAAGAAGGATTTATTTATTAAATAAAACACTCTGTTGAGAATAAATTTACGAGGTACAGAAGCTCTTAAGTTCGACAGAAAACAAGTTCGACATCCTATAGTTCGACTGCTTACGTATACGGGCACTAAGAAATGGGTTTGCCATTTGAATGAGAATTGGTTCTGTGTCTTGTAGGATACTTTTGTTAAAGGAAAACAGAATATTTTATTGATTAGGACATCTATATTTAATCATTGATTTTAAATTTTCTATTTGAGAATTGTGCCGTTTGTGAGACGGAACTGTCGAAACCCACTGTGGTACTAGAAGCGCATACACAAGTCTCGGGGCGGGCAGGAAATGCAAGTACAGTACTGTATTCGTTGATGGATAACCAATAAGAATTTGTATTGATTTCACCTGCCACACCCACTACCATTATTAGACTGAACTTATTAATTCTGTTCAGTCGAACTTAGAAGAGTCCACTGTATTTGATATTCGCAGATTCTGCAATCAACAAGATTTAAAACCAATATAAAATGAGGACATTCTCGTGTTACACACTGCATTCCGAAATGAAAATGTAAGTGAATTCAAAGAGTGCGTTAAGATGTGGTACATTTTTTAAACGAGAGAAAATTCCAACGCCTTCTAGAAGCAATGGCTTTGCGTATCCAAAATATCTGTATCATCTTTCTCTTTTGGATTTAATATGTGAACAGTTGCTGTCACCACGCTTACCGTTCGTGTGTACAAGAAGGCTGACAGACTCACAACTTATTTTTATTTTATTGGGTTATTTTACGACGCTGTATCAACATCTAGGTTATTTAGCGTCTGAATGAAATGAAGGTGATAATGCCGGTGAAATGAGTCCAGGGGCCAACACCGAAAGTTACCCAGCATTTGTTCATATTGGGTTGAGGGAAAACCCCGGAAAAAACCTCAACCAGGTAACTTGCCCCGACCGGGATTCGAACCCGGGCCACCTGGTTTCGCGGCCAGACGCCGCTGGCTATTACGGAATCGTTGGTCGCAATAAATATATTTTACATTCAATCATATTCACAATCTTTATATATAAGAACAAATTGCTTCAAAATTTCTAACACGCAACCAATAATAATACGAATGTTTCAAGTAATTAAAGAGATTTTACGAATACCCAATCGCTTTTTTTAATCGATTATTATGCATTTTTAATTATGCCGCATCGATTGCACTGTCACCTACAATCGATTAAATTAGTTAGAGGCAAAATTGTATTTTGGTAAAAGCTATTTGCCTAACCCTTTTCTTTGATATTTTCCTCAAGCAAAAAAAAAAAATAATAAAAAAAAAATATATATATATATATATATATATATATATATTATTCCCTCGTACTTTCATGCTAAAAAATTTCCGGAAAATGTAAACAAATCACTTGCGCTCCAAGTCTGCTCTTTGAGACAGAACACACTCGCTTTTATGCTGATAAGTAGAGCCCGAATGTTTAGGCATTTATTTTGGTTAAAATAGGCAGGTATATAGGCACTAAAATAGTAAAAATAGACAGTGAAATAGGCATTTATTATTCATGGAAAGAGACAAAATATAGACAAATACTTAATTAACTATCCCATACGATACTCACTTTACTTGGTTACATGTCATAACAAGATTTTTTTTAAGCTGTCAACTGTCAGAGAAAATGTTTTTCGTGGTGGAAAAAGATCTTTCTACTTCTACTGAAGTGATTGGAACAAACTTAAAAGAACTCATTTCAGAAGGACTGTTTCTACTTTCTTTCAGAGATCGGGAAAAACAGTGTATTGTCTCAAAAAGAGGGGATCTGAGAAGGGATTAGAGACTTCAAAGTACGCGTAACTTGTGCGTGCAAGCGACAACAGTAACGGGACCTGGAGACTAGCTTTTAATACTTCCGTCATTCCCTTTCTTTCGCTGGTAAACCCCGAAGTGACCTGAGCACTGAGGGTTATACTGTTCAAACATGTTTGTTAAGTGACATAAAAGATGGAATCGGTAGGGGAGAAAAGTTTACGACTTCTTGGAAACATATGTATTGCTGGAGAATAAGATTCTTAGCAAATATTTGTGTGAGGTGAATATATATTTTTAATTTGTACAACCGTTCTTTTTTATTTTTGATATAATTTATGTGCGGTTTATTTCAAATGCACTAAAAATATAGAAAATGTACAATAACAACATAAAAAGGCTGAAAAAGGCATTTAACCTTAAAATAGGGGACGGGAGCTAAATTAGGCAAAAAAGGCAAAATAAAAATTGAGTCTATCGTCCCGAAATGTGTGGAAACTTATTTATCTCTAATAGGTCTTTCATACATACACTCAATTTAAAAAAAAACATTTTGCCTAATATCCGGGCTCTACTGATAAGATAAGTAAATACGGGAGACCCAGTGGCGGGCAGTAGGAAAGGAGCTAGTCTTTGTGTATTACCTCTTCAAAGACTAACTCCTTTCCTGATGTCCGCAAGTGGGTCTGCCGCGTTTAACTATGAGCATAACCGCGGGTGTGTTTCTGTCGCAAACAGTAAGCTTGGAGCGCAAGTGATCTGTTTACATTTTCCGATCATATCTGAGTATGAGGGTACATAAAACATTACCCGAGTTTTGTAAATGTATTTATTGAAATAATATTAAAAAATTCAAGTTATGCTCAATTGTTGTATGATAATCCAGAATTCTCTATTCTTCTGTTTCACATTCCATAGAAATAGGTTCAAAATTATTTTGAACTTCAATGTGTATTGTCTTATCTTGCTTTTACGTACTGTCAAAATAACAATTGGCCTAAGGTAATTTCTGTGTCTGTCCTTTTTCTAAAAATACCCTTCAGTGTGGCATGTGACGATGGGTAATGTTTCTCTATCCCAGCTGAAAGCGATTATGTCAGTCTTCGCTTATGTTTTTGGTTCCATGGGATCCAGCCAAGGTGTCACCGATTATATTTCACAATTAAGGGGAGTATAGTATGGGAACAGCTGGTCTTCTACCTCATCTATTCCTGCCATTTACGTTATAGTCCTGTAACCACTTCTTTGTTACATAATGTGTAATACTGGGAATAGTCATAACTACGGTATACAAAAGAAAGAATGTAAGTATGGTATTTTCCCATTCAAGAGGTCCACACCTGTGGAGTAGCGGTTAGCGCGTCTGGCCACGAAATCAGGTGGCCCTGGTTCGATTCCCGGTCGGAGCAAGTTACCTGGTTGAGCTAAATAACCAGAGATGTTGATAAAGCGTCGTAAGGTAACCTACTAAAATAAAAAAATCATTCAAGAGTATTCCTGGTATAAAAAATGGGAGGGGGAAAATTTGGTAATAAGTATAAGTTAATGCGATTGGTTGGCAGAAACATATTGGTGTTTCGTATTATATACACATAATGTACATAAGATTATTCAATATCTTCTATCAATATCACACTCGTAAATTCCAACGAATCTTACGAATCTTAAATAATTTACACCTTATAGCGGTAGTCCAAAAACGAATTTTACATACTTTGAGGGATGGCAGCATATGCCAAAATAAGCAATAATTTCATATAAATTATGGGTCGAAAACGCTTCTAGAAGCGCGGGCTTTCGGTGGATGATCAGCGAACTAACGTTTTTCGTATTCATAAACCAGTGTTAGCAGTATGATATGATATGAATCCTGTACAAGTAATCAGTCGATAGCCGGGGCTAGTTTAGCACGCTCGTAGCGCGGGCTAGCGAATTGTCTATGAATAGCACCCTTAATGTCGAAGTCAGTTTATTGGTGGCAGCTTACAGCTTTTCAATGCCCATATGGCGTATCTACTGATAAGTAGAGTCTTGCGTTTGGTTACCCAGAGCATCCAAATAACACGAAAAACAGGATAGGTATGTATGGAGTAGGCCTATAGCTCAGCGAAATCCGACCCTACTTACACAGTTCAGGTCTGCTGTTCAGTGAACATGCGAAAACAAAGTTAGGCGCTTGGAGATCAGTGTTCTAAAGAAGAATTTAATAGCGAGCAATTCTTTAGAAAAGAAGAAAATGTATTTCATAAGAAAGGAGAATTTTTTCATTTGAAACACTTAGAACGTGTATTGTAGGTAATGTACAGAGACTCGTAAAGCACACATTCAAAATTTATTTTAAGTTTGTACTGACATTTTCGCTCTTCCGTTTGTTAATTCCAAACTTTAATTACATGTAAAACATCTAGATGCGATTTACTTGTTGTAAAATCAGGAGTAGACAAATTCCGATACTCCTAATAATACTCCTAATACTTGTAACACCAACAAAAAAAAAAAACCACAGTCTGCTTTTCACAAATAAATTTCATTTCAACAATGAATAATGATAATAATAATAATAATAATAATAATAATAATAATAATCCTTGGCGCTACAGCCCGTAAAGGGCCTAGACCGACCAGCCGGCTGCTGGCCTCACGCCCACATGCCGAAGCAGAGGTGGATGATCATCCAACCTGAATGGAGGTATCGTGTGGTTAGGACATGATCCCCCAGCCGTTATAGCTGGCATTCGCAACCGGATTTCGCTACCTATAGTAGCTCCCCAAGTGCATCACTATGCTGGGTGGGCACCGGACCCATACACTGGCCGAAATTTCATGAGAAAATTTCTTCTCCCATGAGGACTCGAACCAGCGCGCATTCCGTAACGCGAGTCCTGGGCAGGATACCTTAGACCACGACGCCATGGCACGGGACTTCAACAATGAATAAGTTTTTATAATATACAGGGTGATTCACGAGGATTTACCATCCTTTACGGAGTTTATTTTCGGAGACATTCTGAGCAAAAAAGTCATATAAACATAGGTCCTATTCTCAATATTTACAGAGTTACGTTTCGGTATTGGAACGCATTGCTGTGAACGCGTGATCTTGGTCAGCGTGCAGTCAGCAGCCAGCGCGAGCGCTACGGAAATCAAAAGATAGCCGTATGCAGTTACGTAGAGCGACGAGTGCCGTTCACAAGCGCGCGGCCAAGTGTACTCAAGCGGACGACGACATTTTTTAAAATGTGTTGTAAACTCTCCAAGACTGTAAATTAGGATGCAAAATTGAACTGCAAATAATTAAGTCGTTAGAAGGGGTGTGATTTGTAATAATTGTTGTGATAAGTGCGTAAGAATAATGTAATATTCTAGTTAAAAATAGGAAAAGATGTATGTACGAAGCAACTAAGGAGTTCATAGCACATTTTTAGCTTCATAATACTTGCCAATTAAAGAAATAATACTTCTGAATGGTTCATTCTCTATTTGTATTATTCTTTTACCTTCAAACTGAAGAAAAAACGTATTTTACAAACAACTTTAAATTAGTGTAACTCTGAAATATTGAGAATAGGAACTATGTTTATATGACATTTTTTGCTTAAAATGTCTTCAGAAATAAGCTCCGTAAAGGACGGTAAATCCTCGTGGATCACCCTGTATTTCTTTGCATGGAGTCTGATGTGTTTGTCAAATCAATTTGATGACTGAATTTTTTTAATTGGGCTATTTTACGACACTGTATCAACATCTAATGTTATTTAGGCGTCTGAGTGATATGAAGGTGATAATGCCGGTGAAATGAGTCCGGGGTCCAACACCGATAGTTACCTAGCATTTGCTCGTATTGGGTTGAGGGAAAACCCCGGAAAAACCTCAACCAGATAACTTGTCCCGACCGGAAATCGAACCCGGACCACCTGGTTTCGCGGCCAGAGGCGCTGACTGTTATACTCTTTTTTTTTTTTTTCATGGAGTGCAGTTTCATAGAAAGGACTTTGCCGACAGACCCTCTACTACCCCCTACTAATTGGTTGTCATAAATAAATGTCTTTCTTACGGAGACGGAAATCTTGTCTTCTTCTCTCAGTAACCAATCACAACCCTTGTTCAGAAGAATTGACAGGCTCCCGTGAAATCCACGTGGAGGCAGAGTTGTTGCATCTTTTCCGTATTCCAAGAATCCCGTCAGTCTCATTTCGAGGGTCACCAGGATTGTGGCAACTGTGCAATGTTGAGACGAGGGGACAGGATGGAATTGTCAGAGGTGTTTGTGTAGGAAGTCATAAATCTGTAAGTGGATGTTCAAAGGAGCCACCGAACTGCACTCCTTGAAATAAAATAGAGAATACTCCACAGGTGTGGACGATGACTGACGTCCAGTAGCGGCTGGTGGTCGAAATAATGAGTGTGCTACAATCTCTATATCGGCCTACTGTATACACTTATATGTATTTATCTTAATTTGAGGCTCGCCTAGTGACGAAATATGAAATCCATACGACGTTCCTTCGTACTGCAGAACTTGTCATTTACTCTAGTGTTACATTCCTCCATATTGGACATCATACTCTTTTCTATTGACAGTATTGAAAGAGCAGTGAGACGATCCTGGGACATAGTGTTCCTTAAAAACGTTTTTACACGTTTCAAGCAAGAAAAACATCTTTATGGCTCAGCAATGGTCATTGGTGTTGTAACCAAAATATTTAATAACTTCGTTACTTCACAGAATGAATCCTGTAAATTGTTGGGGACTATGTATTGTAACAATTGAACAGCCATCTACATTTCAGAAGTCGGGTCTTCCGTAGAGAACTCCAAGCTGTGTCTGTATTATATGTCTATGGTCCGTAGAGTATAGCTGTTGACAGCAACTTCAACAGGTAGATGGCGGCAGCAGCAGTCATACACGTGAATTACCAAATACATTGTAAATAGTTCCGAGTTCCTCCACAAACAAGCATTCTTTCGTTACGCTTTACTTTTGCAATCTCCAAGCTGTGTCGTGCTGAAGCTGACTACAGCACTTTTCCGCGTAAAAATAGCCAATCAGAGCAGTGAGTTCAGCTTCGCACATGCGCATAACTCTCTACATTCTCATGTGGAGTTTTGGGTAGCACAACGAACCCCCTGAGGCACCAAAGAGCGAAGATCGAAGACTAAACACTTTATAACGCGTCATGAACATTAACCATGGGAAATTGTCAAATGGCAGATCAAACACTATGGTACTGCAATTAATACACACAAGTATGCATGTATTTATTTACACTGCAAGTGGGCATGCACCCGGTGGCAGTGGTATACACAATATAAACAATACACAATAAAATGATAAGGAATACACAATAAATTTACAATACACAATAGGCCTACAATTTTATACACATTACAATAAGAATACACAATATAATTTAACACAATAATAATAAAAACATTTCAACCTACATTATCATGTATAGGCCCTACGTAAGTTTCAATAGTCTTTCACTTTACTCTCATCTCACTCACTGTAGTGGCACTATGGCGCATTTCACTGACACTTTAGCACACATTTCACTGACACTATAGAACATTTCATTGACGCTATAAATTATCACTGATCGGAACTATTCACTGCACTGTAAAACCATAACTTCACTGACTTACCTCGCTTCACTGATACAACAGTTCAAATAAGTCAAATAATTACACCCTTATGCATACTGTACTTATAAACAGAACTACATTTAAACTAAACATTTCTAGTCTAAGACCCTATTACACGCTATTTTTAAATAATTTACAATTCAAACCAAGGAAGTAACTCGTCAGGCTAAATAAATACATGTCACCTTAAAAAAATTAAATGTTAAATGTCGCCTTAATTTTAATTTGCACTTTATACATAACTTTTTAAATTATTCTTGAATCTCCTTAAGGAAGGACAGCCCTCAAAGACCGCTGCAGGTAGGTCATTCCAATCATTTATAGTTCTATTTAAAAATGAGAATTTACCTACATCCGTTTTCTGTTTCCTACATTTGATTTTAATATCATGATCGTTCCTACCATAGTACGTTGGCTTTTCTAACCGAGCCGTTATGTCTACCCATGCTTTCTGACCTAGATGTGCTCTATACAATGATGTTATTCTAGTTTTCCTACGTCTGTTTTCCAAAGTTTCCCATTTAAGTTCTTTTATCGTATCGTTTCCAGCTTCTCTTTTACCTTTAACAAATTTAGCTGCCCTATACTGGATTCTTTCTAAGGAATTTATCTGATATATTCTATAGGGATCCCAACATGTAGTTCCGTATTCCATTAACGGTCGCACTAACGTTAGATATGCTATTTCCCTCGATTTGGGGCTAGCCTTTCTCAAGATTCTCATAATAGAGTGAAGTGCCCTCCATGCTTTACCCGTAACATTATCAATAAGCTCTCCCCAAGAAAGTTTGGAGTTTAAATACACTCCTAGGTATTTACAACATTGTACTTGCGGAATTACAACACCACTGAATTCGTAATTAAGACTAGTTTCCTCTCGGGTTTTACAAAATGTTATAGATTTACTATCAGAACCATTTACTTTCATCCTATGCATTAACGCCCAGTTATAAATTTTATTCAAGTCTGTTTGAATAGCATCTACATCTGAATTATTTCTAATCTTTCTATAGATAATGCAGTCATCTGCAAATAGCCTCACATTTGATGTAATATTCTGGTATAGGTCATTTACGTATATTATAAAGAGTAATGGACCCAGAACGCTGCCCTGTGGCACCCCTGAACTTATATTTCCAATTTCCGATATTTCATGACCTACTCTAACTCTCTCTAACTTATTTTAGCAAAAATTATCATTGTGCTGTAGCACTGTAGCGCATAAGGACTGGCCGCCCCTGCTGACGTCATCAATGCTTTCTCTGTGAAGAAAGTGCGAAGGAAATCTTTATAATTTACATGAAGAAGCATCTATTTTGATATCAGTAATTTATTTTGTTTTGAATTGTAAAATTTCAATCAAAACTAATTTCAACTAAACATCACCTGCATAGTAGGTATTCATGAACTCTTTGTGGGAGTTGTACTGCCTAGGGGTGGCACTGCGCCTAAATCCGGCCCTAAAACATACACTGAATTATCTTATGCATTATTTTGCCATACAAATTAACCCATTGGAAGGAAGGCTGCCACAAGGTTCCACGCTGAAAGAATGTGCTGACACAGACTGTGCTTCGCTAATGCTTGGTCAGCTTCGCACCCCACCTTTGCTCCCGGTGAAATCGCCCCTCTCTGCTAATTGGGTAGACAGATGAGGGAGTCTCTGGGCTGTTGTTGATGTGCCGAGAAATGGTGGGGGAAGAGTGGTGAAGGAAGACTAATTGCATTATCACAGTACTCTGTGCTGGTGGCTCTTCCAAAACCTTTCACTACTCGGAGCCAAATGCTGCAAAAGATTTGTCCAGTTTAATTGTTGAATTAGTTGTAGGAGAGGGAATACAGTGGAAACTACAGTAAGCAATGTGTGTTAATGTGAAGTGCAGAGGATCTTCCTTGCTTGTATATTAGCTGGAATCTCTTGGTAGATGGTAACCTTGCTTTTCATTACAATCGTAGTTATTTCCTTCGAAGGAGATGTGAAGGCAGGAGACTCGTGTCCCAGTTTACTCGTACAGTCATGTCAAACTCAATGCCACCATAAACCTACACAGAGCACGGTACTAGACTCGGGGCAAATGACGTAAAGCAGACGACAATTCAATCGTAACTGCTTTCAGTGTTCTGTGATCGATCACATTGCCTGTGCGAATGTAAGACCATGGAAATTTCTTGGGCACGGTTAACTATAGTATTTAGCGACAAGCTTACGGTCTCGAACTTCGAAGATTAATTTGGACGAATACTACTGGCGGAGGAATCGGATATTACGAAAAGCTCTCTTCCGGTGATCTCCGGTACTACCATAGATGGTATAGAGAGCACACGGAGCGATGCGGAGCTCCGGAGACAAGTGACAATCGAAAGACGGAATTCTTAAGGACGACCGGCAGGCCGAAGGAACGATGAGACTGTCGATAGTTGTCACTGAGATAAAATGGCACTGAAGCGGGTATCCGACACATGGAAATAGTAGGCTACTTTGATTCAGTTTAAGTTGGAAAGATTTTTGTCAATGAAGTTATTGTTAAAATTGTTTACAATTTACATTATCGGTACTTTGAATTTTGTGTATTATTATTATTATTATTATTATTATTATTATTATTATTATTATTATTATTACTCACAAATGGCTTTTAGAGAAACATTTAGGTTCATTGCCGCCCTAACATAAGCCGATCATCGGTCCCCATTCTGAGCAAGATTAATCTACTCTCTATCATCATATCCCACCTCCCTCAAATCTGTTTTAATATTATCTTACCATCTACGTCTCGGCCTCTCCAAAGGTCTTTTTCACTCCGGCCTCCCAAACTAACACTCTATAATTATGCCTTTCTGGATTCCCCTATACGTGCTACATGCCCTGCCCATGTCAAACGTCTGGATGTAATGTTCTTCCTAATTATGTCAGGAGATAAATACAATGCGTGCAGTTCTGCGTTATGTAACTTTCTCCATTCTCCCATAACTTCATCCCTGTTAGCCCCAATTATTTTTGAGCACCTTATTCCCAAACACCCATAATCTCTGTTCCTCTCTCAAAATGAGAGTAAAAGTTACACAACCATACAGAGTAACCCGTGATAAGCCTATAACTGTTTTATAAATTCTAATTTGTAGTTTTTTTTAGCAGGCTGTATGATAATAGCTTCTCAACCAAATAGGCCTAATAATATGTATTTCCCATATTTATTTTGCGTTCAATTTCCTCCCGAGTATAATTCATATTTGTTACTATAGCTCCAAGATATTAGCATTTTCCTACCTTTTCAAAGGATATATTTCCAGTTTTTATATTTCCATTTCGTACTACGTATGTTCTGATCACGAGACATAATCATATAGGCCTACATATTCCTTCAGGATTTACTTCCAAATCTATCTCTTTACTTAGGCCTACTTGAAGTAAATTTCCCGTGTTTTCCCTAATAGTTTATGGATTTTCTCCTAACATATTCACGTTTGATAGTGCATAAAAATCCTGTCTCTAATCATCAGATAGTAGTACACACTAATGCCGTTAATTACATTGAAGAAGCAATGGATTGAGTTCTCTGCAACAGGCCAGCTATTTTTCCGGCAAGTAGAGCAGTAAATGGTTGAAACTACTGCCCTCTGTCGGAAGATATGAGAGGTAGTTGTGATAACCGTGCGAAATACTTGGAAATGCTAGAGGGGTAGCGGAGAATTTCAAGGTTGATTTATATTTCAAAGTGTACATTATTAACGCAATTTACAATTATTCGTTCTTGTTAAATTTCATTCGCTTATCCTTTGGCATTTTGTTAGGTTATTATTTTCTAGTTTCTTTTTAAATTCATTCTTATTATTTAAATTTATATTTCGTTTCCTGCAGCAATTTTAAGAACTTATTTGCATTATTTGTCTTTCTCATCTATGTAATATACTTGAGCGAACAGAACTTTACGAAATATTATAACTCTATGCCTTCGCATTTCATAATATAAAAAAAAAATTCTTCTGCTGCAATGTTAGTATAATATTTTACGTTTTTATGCTACTGTAAACATTATATAATGTAAGCAATATAATAGTATGAAACAACTACTAAATACATTGAAAATATTGAACATATTAAATATTCAAACATAAAATTAATTTAAGAGTAACACTTGTTTTCCGGAGTTGAGTATTGCAGTATAAGTAAACAGAGAGAAGAAGAAAATGTAAACAAAAAATTAACTGATTCAAATAAAATAGATGGACCGAGTGAGGTGTCTCAGATGATTACGTTTGGGAATCGCATTTCGAAGGTCTCGGGTTCAAATCCCGTACCTAGCCAATCTGCTTGGGGTTTTCATAGTTTCGTAAGTCACAAAAATAAATGCCGGAGTGGAATTTTACATACCAGGATTTTCAGCCACAAATATCATAAACATTGAAACAAATCTAAACCAGTTACATGAACACAAATAATTTGTAACACACGAAAATGTGGTAAAAACAGAAACTCAACAATAGTAAATGGCTTAATGTTATACCCAATGATCCTACACGTACGATATGACCAATATTGTTAAGGCGTGTATAAATAAACTTAACAAATATTCAATACAAAGTGTTCATTAAGTATGGAATATTAATTATTAATTCTTAAATTTTAATTTTACAAAAAAAGTTTTGTACAAATGCTGTTGGAGATAAACCATACAATGTAACACCAGCATTATAAAAAAGTTATTATTCAGGGGAAATATTACCTGTTCACCCGTTTCGTGTCTTTTAACTATTTCTTTTTAATTTATTGAATATGCCCCAACGAGTATAACTCATATGTAGGGGCTATACAAGAACACATACATATGTTATACAATGTAATTGAAAAGTCATGAAACTACAGACTGAGAAAAACAAACAATAACACAAGAATTTATGAAAGAAAGAATGCAAAATAAGAACAAATAGTAAGATAACATAAAGTTTTGGGCAGAAAGAAGAAAAAGTTTGAAATCATGAAATAAATAAATCAACTGTGAATTAAAATAAATAATCTTCCCAAAAACGTATTTTTAAACAATTCTTAAAACACCGGCAATTTGGTAAAAGTATACATTCTAAAGGAAGTTGGTTAAAAGTTGTTGTTAAAAAATGGTTATGTCCTTTCGTTCCATAAGTTACGGAGTTATGCTGAGAAAAATATATATTGTCTTTTTGTCTTGTTAAATAAGTATGTATATCTTTATTAAACCGAAATGTAATATTACTATGTATTAAATTGTTAATAACTTTGTACATGAAAATAGCAGCACCTAATTTGATAATTGATTCAACTGGTAGAACGAAAGAAAATTGATATAGACATTTAACTGGAGACAAATAATGAAAATCCAATAAATTTCTTAAAGCTCTATTTTGAATAACTTGTGAAGGTCTCAAAGCAGTTTTCTTATTATGTCCCTAAATAAATGACATACAGTATGCATTAAATAAGAATGGATAAAAGCATAATATACATTCAGGAGACAAGATATAGGCAGTAGTAATATACGTTACAAGAGCGGTATGTTGACGTTTTCATGGTCGAGGAAAAGATTGAAAAAGCGAAACGTAGTTGAGCTTTTTTAATTTCCGAGAACATGAAAACAAACATAGCACTCGTGTATCGTACATTATTTTGTGCGAAGATCGTTTGTTACATACCTGAAAGACGAATTTCTAATTAGTTGCAATGAAATCTCCATGTTGGTTTCTGTTTAATGACGGCAACTTCGGAAAACCAAAATATCTTTCTTCAACATTGTTGCAAAATTCAGACTGCTTACAGAACACGATTACTTGGCCAAACACTTGAATAAAATAGGAATTTACACAAATCCAAATTGCCCTCTATGCAACAAAGAAGAAGAAATGACTGAAGATCATCTCATGACCTGTGAAGTTCTACCTGATGGATCCACCACAGAGAAATATTGGAGAGCAAGAACGCTAATGGCTTCGTTGCCAAAGCCCGGCATTAGATAACAACAACATTGTTGCTATAAAATGTTTTCTGTGTTTACTATACTCCAGCAGGCCATGATATACGTCTGTCTTTTTTTCCCCCAGTCTATAAATGCGAACTTAAAACAAACGGTAAGGTTGTGTAATGATTTATTTTTCATTTTAATATTTTAACAGTATTATGTATATAACATATTGCAGTAATAACATCGGCAAGTTGATTTGTTGATTTTTTCACGGCTTCCTTAATGTTACTTGTATCAGGAATGCAATGAGTTTCGTGGAGTAGTAGACTTTACTTAATTTTTGCAAATATTTAAAAACAATAATTAACATTGCAATTTAGGTGAAATTTCAGTGGTAAGTTTCCAATTTATAATTGTTACTATGTTAAACGTCTCTAAAAATAATATGTTTGAAGCCTAAAGCAGTAAAATGAATGTCGCGCTTAAGCAGTAAGAAGAGGGAAATTGTTATGTGTGTGCAGAAAACAAGCAAATACGCACGATCTCGCACAAAGATCTTTTAAGCCTTTTCAAAATACCAAAAATTGGAGCAATATTCTCACAGACAGCCAAAATATACTTATCCCATGTTAAATGTTTGTCAACAATCAAACCTAAAAATTTAACTGGTGTAACTTTTTATATTACAGAACCATTAAACTTTAATTCTTTTCGAATAATATAATAAAATGAAGGTTTAGTAAAAATCGTATACACAGTAGGCCAAAAAATTAAACAAAACTCTATCACTGATCAAATTTTACAACAGATGCTGAAAATGAGAACCATTCTCAGCCAAACACTGTCCTAGTCTTTCACGAAAACAGTCCATTGTCTTTCTCACAGTTACATGACTAATCTGTTTCGTCTCATAATACAATCATGTACAATCATGACAGGCCATGAAATTAAACAAAACACTAACATTAATCAACAACGAATAGTTTTATTGTCTACTCAACATGATTTTACATACTTATTTGTCTCAAGTTTGAAGTCCATGAAACAAGTTTAATAAATAGTTAAAAGACACAAAAAGGGTGAATAGGTAAAATTTCTAAGTATTCATAAGTAAAATTTAATGGAGATTAGGGTATGTAAATTTTAAATAGGGTGCTATTAAACAAATAAAGTTACTATAACACTCTATATGCCTGAACAAGTAATTTTTTTGGAATACTAGCATCTCATTTATCTTCAACAACTTGGAAGAAAACTTTTTAATTTTGTAAAGTTAAAATTTAAGACGTTATGGTAATATTCCATACTTAATGAACACTTTGTATATGATGAAATATGTAACTGAATCAGGAATTTGCAAAAGGGACCAAGTCCGAAAAAGTAAATTTTAAGAAAACAACACAAAATCGCTTTGTGTGGATCTGAATGTATAACAGTCCAAACATGTTGATACACAATTTAAATGTGTACATTCTATGAAACGTGGTTCGTTTTAATGCTGAAATCCAAGAAGAGTGTATGGGGAGCCAGAAACGGGTATAAATTCAATTTGCAAAAAATATGGACTTGGCCCCTTTTGATAATTCCTGATTCAATTCAATCGGTCGGAGCTAAAAGGAACGAAGTCAAAATATGGAGTTTTGGGTTATGCAACAATTTGAACCACAGATGTCATACGCATCGAACAGTGGAAGAAGGAACTAGGACTTTTAAATATTCTTTTGTCTTCTATAACATAAAAATATAATATTTGTGTTATTAGTGGAATGTTTTTTGCTTCTCCTGATAAGTTGTGAAAAGTGACTTAGTTCCTTTAACTCCGACT
The DNA here is from genome assembly GCF_040183065.1 of Periplaneta americana. Classification (NCBI taxonomy): domain Eukaryota; kingdom Metazoa; phylum Arthropoda; class Insecta; order Blattodea; family Blattidae; genus Periplaneta; species Periplaneta americana. The sequence continues at coordinate 37,888,120 of NC_091121.1, read as the reverse complement.
GATCAATTATATTAGAAGAATTTATAACTGATATTGATAAGACAAGTTAATAATTAGCAATTATCGATTGCTATATTAATTTTTCTTAACAATTTATTTAATTTTAAGTGCAAATTTCGCCTTACTGACATTTTATAAATCAGGGTATTGAGAAATTAATCCATTATATAGTTTTAAGCCATAGCTGAATCTGTGTTTCATACTAGCTGCCGTTAAATTTGTAGACTCTGTGAAAATAAATAATATGTTCCTTCTCGTATTATAATTGTGGCAATACCAATAAATTAACTGTTGAAATTTCTCTTGTTTTTACGTAAAAAGTATATCTGTGAAATTGTTTTTGTATTGAATGTAATTGTATGGTCTAATGTAGATATTTCATATTTATAATTCACACATTTTTATATAAATTCTGCTATTCTGCTTTTTATTACTTTTGTTATTTTGCTCCATAGTTTTATTCCTTATTTTTCTCTTTCATTTTTATTTTTCTTTCACTCATACGTCACTTACAAGGGAGGAGTCTGAATCCCGTAGAAAGATTGAAAGCTGATCGTAGCGTCTGTCATGTGCCTACCAATGTCTGCACTTCCTATCGTAGATATGCACTGAGAAGTTGGTGTATTCTTCAATGCTTCATTTCATCCAGGTGTTGTCTTCCACATAAAGACCTTCTGCTTCATTAACTTTGCAGTAGTTCCCTAAAGTGCATCTGATATCTTCCTCTTCCAGAGAATGTCTCAGAGCGTCACTAACTGCAAATAAAAGGATAAAGAATTCTTCGGTATAACTGAAATTCGGTTTACAAAATCAATTTACGCTTAGCATTTCACAGTATAGATATCCGTCATATTTACTCTTATAATATGGAATCAAAATTTCGATACATTTTTGTGTATTTTATTACTTTCTCGAATGTAATATATATAGAGGTTAAACAGTAAATAATATCATTAATTTCAGGGGTTATTTTTCGAGATATTTCAAACAAAAAGGTTTCATACAATTTTGCTTGTGTGTTTTTTTTTTTTTTTTTTTGAAGATGAAAGTTGTTTTATATTAAATATTTCACAGCGTATTTTGGGAAAGTTGTTTATTTTAAAATCCAATATGCCCTGTCTATGTAATAGAGCAGTTTATTACGATAATAAATGACTTGGAAGAATTTTGGTTTTGTCCTTTAAATGTGCAGAAGTTTGATCCGAACAAATGTAACATTGTAAAATTCCTTTCCAAAATGAAAAGTTACAAAATGAGCTTCCAGATGAGGCGAAAACATTATTCACCAGAATTTTAAAGAAATCTGACATTCTAGAGTCGATGATTACCTTCTTAAATGGGTTTCCCCGAAGCCGAGATTTACCTAAATTCCATTCCTGTGCTCGAGAAAGAAATGTTAATTCCATTTCATTAAAATTCTTAGAACTGCTTTCAGGATAAAATTTGCAAGTATACAAAAATTGCTTCTGTAATAGTATTTGATAACAGGCAATGTCGAAAAGAAGAAGATTAAATTACGAAGAAGGAAATGAAGTGCAAACCAATAAAAGAGAGAAGAAAGGAAGAAGAGAAATGAAAAGAATGAATGAAAGAAAGAAGAAAATCCATGCTTTATGTTGGAATTACTAGACATGCTAACGATAGGAATTCTCGTCAAAGAATTCTGTAGCATTGCCTTCATTATGGCTGAAGAGAGGCTGAAAAAAACCGCTATGTGCTTATTTTATTGCGTCTATGTTTTCACAACGGGGTTACTTAGCTTCGCTGGAAGAAAGGGGTTGCTCCATCCCTGCTATTGTGCTGAGCGCACCACCCAGTCCACATCGCTGTCATCTTTACTAATGCCTCTAACGCAATTGCCTGGTTTTTCGCTTGGCAAAGGGATGTTGATGAAAAGTGGAAGCGACAATTTTGAGATGAGACATTCATTGCCTTGATGCCTTCTTCCTTCAGCCGGCAATATAAAGTAAAGTAATGTTAAGGGTGGAGGAGAAGAGGGTGGCAGGGGAGGGGAGATACCGGTAGTGGGAGGTAACGAATTAGCTATGATCGAACTGAGAACAAGAAACATAGTAGAAATGTGGTCTGAATGACATGCCCAAGCACGAGGAGACTTCAAGTGAGAGAGGCAAGATAGACTAATAAAGCTATTTAAGTAATTATGTTATACAGTCTGAAGAAGAAGCAGGCGAGAAACGTAAAGTGGGTTGGAGGGGGGAACAGAAATGTTAACAGTACAAAGTAAAACGAAATTAAGGAAATGGAAATATGCAAATATATAGTGTGTTTACATTGAAAGTATACCCTAGTGTACATTTTTTAGGTCCAGAATTTGAATTCAAAGTACATTTTTAAAAGAAACAGACTTCTAAGAAACTTGCATCAATAATTTGAAGTATTGGACATTTATTTATATACAGATAGGATGCTTGATACTTGAATGTCACGAATTCTTTTATATTGTTTGTATGATAATTTAACTCATGAATGTTTCCTACGAAAAGAAACGACACGATATTACATTTAATGAAGTTTCATCATCATTATCATTTACTTTAAGGATTAGTTTCTTTTGTCCTTTCCTTTATCATTTTTTGGGTAGTTCTTGAGTCAACTTTAGAGAAACATAAAAAGCAGGAAACATTGTGAGTCTACACAATGAAAGATTATTTGTTTATACCCTTGTGTACATTTTTTAGGTCCAGAATTTGAATTCAAAGTACATTTTTAAAAGAAACAGACTTCTAAGAAGCTCGCATCAATTATTTTAAGTATTGGACATTTAGTTATGTACAGATAGGATGCTTGATACTTGAATGTCATGAATTCTTTTATATTGTTTGTATGATAATTTAACTCATGAATGTTTCCTACGAAAAGAAACGACACGATATTACATTTAATGAAGTTTCATCATCATTATCATTTACTTTAAGGATTAGTTTCTTTTGTCCTTTCCTTTAATATTTTTGGGAAGTTCTTGAGTCAACTTTAGAGAAACATAAAAAGCAGGAATCATTGTGAGTCTATACCAGGGCTGGGCACATTACGTGATTCTGAGAAATGAGCGCTGTGTGCTTTAAAGAGCGGGTCTTGCGAGCGCTCTGACGTATGCATACTGTACGTCATTCAGTGTCGGTGCAGTGGTGACTCTGCAGTATGATGGCGAACTTTGAAGACGGAGCTTCCGCTCATACATTAAAGCGGCCCGCTACTCCCAATGCTTTTAATGTATCATGGGAGGAGGAGGAGTTCTTTTTCGTAGAGAGCAGTGGATTAGCAAAGTGTTTAATTTGTCATAAAACACTCCAACTGATTAAGAAGTTCAATATCCAAAAGCATTATTCCTTACAACATGCTACTGAATATGACAAGTATGTTGATAATGAACGCCATAAATTAATACAACTTAAAGAAAATGTTTCTCAGGTACATTATATTAGAGTATCTATTTGATATTTATATTACATTATAAGTTATTATACATTTAGTAATTAATATATAATTTTAAATTATACAAGTATTATGATACATCATAGTATAGTATATTACAGTTCATGATATATATCATAATATATCATATATCATATCATATCATATCATATCATATCATATCATATCATATCATATCATATCATATCATATCATATATCATATCATATATCATATCATATCATATCATATATCATATCATATCATATCATATCATATATCATATCATATATCATATCATATCATATCATATCATATCATATCATATCATATCATATCATATCATATCATATATCATATCATATCATATCATATCATATCATATCATATATCATATCATATATCATAACATATCATATCATATCATATCATAGCATATATCATATCATATATCATATCATATCATATCATATCATATCATATCATATCATATCATATCATATCATATATCATATCATATCTCATATCATATATCATATCATATATCATATCATATCATATCATATCATATCATATCATATCATATCATATCATGTCTCTTATCATATATTATGTATTAACAGGATGACAATAATGCACTTAGTGAATCGGCTATGAGAATTAGCTACAAAAATTTGCCACGAAATTGCAAAGGAATGGAAAACATTCAACGAAGGTGAATTCATCAAGCGATGTTTAATTATATTGGCAGATGAACTCTGTCCACAGCAAGTAGGGGAAGTGGGAGCCATGCGCCTGTCTCGTAGAACCGTGGTGAGGAGATTGCAGTATGTGCGTATGGGTTATGTAAATAAGCCTAATGATTTGTGTGTGTGCATAGAGCGAAGTTTATTTCATTCAATTAGTAAGAGTGTTATAAAGTCTGTACTGTACAATGGATTGATGTAATATCCTTATAAACTATTATGTACTGACAGACTGAATGACTAGAACAACCGTGGCTCTTGTTATATTAATGCAGAGAAGGTAGCTGTAATGCGAGTCCGCCACTGCGTGAGCGTTCTGCTCTGGCTTGCTTTGCGGAGCGAGAGCAGCTCTGGCCGGCTAAATAGAGCCGCTCTCATGCCCTGGTCTATACGATGAAAGATTATTTGAGGGGCTTAGAACAAAAAGCAGGTAAGTGACGGAAACCTAGTTTTGAGGAAATTACAAGTTAAAGTTCTACATGCAATGAAATATTATACACTAGTATGGTGAAATGATGCCCATATAGCAGTAGTGCACAGTGTGATCACTAGACATCGGATTTTTAGGCACTAAAAATTGCAGTTTTAGGCGCCTAAAATAAGCTCAAAATTTGTAAAATTAGGCTCTATTTTAATGAAAATAGGCATTTTAGGCACATCAAGGTATCATACTTATTTCTTTCACTGAAATTTTTAGTTATACACTAAAATACGCACAAAAAAGTATGTTTAAACATTAAAAAAGAATACTATATTATATTTATAAACAGAGCTGCACAAATTTAATATATTGAAACTAATGAAATAATGATTATTGATATCAAGATTACTCATTTTAAGTTATTGAAATTCAGTTCCATGCTCAGACTTTATTATAATTATCTGCACAGTACACCACCAGAATTTTTTCTAAATTCTCCACAGTTAACCTTTGCATTTTGTCACTGAGAATGATTTTGAAAGCAGAAAAACTTCTTTCAACCGAAACTGATGTGAGAGGCGCAAATTTTAAATTAGGTACAATAGAAACATCAATACTTACTGGAACATTTACACTTTCCCCCGATATCACTCTTGATACTTTTTCCAACAATGAAAATCCTACATTCTTATTTAATACGTTGTCCCACTTCTTTTTAACTTTTTTCCCAGTATCGCCCAAAGCAGAATGTATGTTCACTTGAGCTTCCTTTACTATTGCTATTTGGCTACAAAGAGATTGTTTTTCACGTTCTAATTGTTCAATGCTCGCAGGTCTGAAAGAAAAGTTTGATGTTATGTAGGCAATATCGTTTTTCACTCGTGAGTCATTCAGACAATCTTTCACTGCTTTCACACACGCTGCACTATCAGTTTCAGGTAATTTATCAATAACTGTGACCACTTCTTTAAAATACTTAGAATAATACACCACTGACTGAATCCAGGTTCCCCATCGTGTAACAACCGGCTGAGGTGGCAGTTAATGGGGATTATTTTAGTATCACGGAATTAGGATATCAGTCACGGAATTAGGAAACCATTATCACGGAATTCGGATCCCTGTCAAGAATTTAGGAGCCATTGTATAACAATGCAGAATCATATATTATATATCAAACTTGTGAAACTGTTGACACTGTATAGTATAGTATATCTCTGCCTGCTTCAAAACTAAGGTTGGTTCTTTGTCGGCATTTATGCCTCCAAACATGTTAAATTCGGTGAAATCTATTGCGAGTGTCGTGAGATTCAAAACATTTTGTTTCCTTTATCAATGGTTTCATGGCCGGTGTGAAGCAAACTTTCCACTTTTTAAATGCCTTAAATTTCGCAGTGAATGCATGTATAAATTATAAAAAGTACGAGTAGGCTAAAATGCGAAACTTTACAGTGAGTTAGGCATTTTTAGGCGAATATTAACAAATTAGGCTCTAATAACCGTTTTAGGGAATTTTAGGGCACTATAAAACTCTTTGAATACCTTTCAATTTCCATGAAACACAAATATTAATAATTATTTTTACTTTTCTCCTAAAGAAACAAAATAGGCATTTTCCCTAAAATCCGATGTCTGGTGATCACTTACCTGATTTTATCCCAAAGAAACATCCTTTTGGGCTATCACAACACGCACTTACCTATTTTTTTTTAATAATGTCATTTACCCGCTTTTTGTTCTAAGCCCCTCATTTGTGTTAGGATCTGTAGAATTGCAGAACACAAAAGAATAACTACATAGGCAAGTTTTATAACTTCACAATATTGTCTGAGAAGAAACTGCCTACTGAAGGATACACTGGAAGGAATTGTGGACGGGAGAAGAGTTCGGAGCAGAAGAGGATATCAGATGATAGACGGCATTAAGGTACATGGGTCATATGCGGAGGCTAAGAGGAAGGCAGAAAATAGGAAAAATTGGAGAATGCTGGGTTTGCAGTGAAAGATCTGCCCTTGGGCAAAATAATAACATATGTAGGGTAAAGGTGCCTAATTCCGTGATACCTCTAATTTCGTGATAAAATTTCAATTGACTGCCATGGAGTTGTGGTCTGACTTTTAAGTTTTTGAAATACCTAACAGATGCCAGGAGATGTCTTCTTTTCAATTCTATTGACTACCCGCCTTTTGAATAGAAGCAGTCGACTGCAGAAGCTTTTGTTCAGTGAAACGTGGTTGACCAGTAAGTTTTTCTTTCTCTTGAAGAAACATTTTATATTTGAGGTAATATATAATATTAATATAATAATATAAAAATGATATATTACTGTAGATTATAGTCAGCTGAATCAATGTGTATGATTTTTTAAATATTGTGAGACAATAACAATGCCACAGGAGCTTTCCTATTTTCGGATTTATTTTCATATTTTTCCTTCCTGACTCACTCGATCAGTGATGCCAACGCTAAATTGTGAAAGTTAATGTCTATGAAAGAAAATAGTTCGTGGAAATAATAATAGAAATAAGTTATAGAAAACATCAATTATAATTATTATAATGAAATAATAGAGCATATATTTAACTTAATTACTGCTGTTGTTAGGAATATAAATAATGAGAAATAATTGTGTTATAATTAAATTTATTCAAATGTAATTCTGTATTGAATTTAACTTTGTTTATTTTGTTTATAATATATTAATATGTAATATGTATTCCTGTAGTTACACAAGTATTTTCTATGAAATTTGTCACTTAGGCCCTTTTTCCTATGTTGTAATTTCTTGCTTAGTTCATATTAAAACATATACCATAACTTTAATGTGTTTTTCCAAATACACGTTTGTTTTCTGAGCAGTTAATGAGGATTACTTTAGTACCACGGAATTAGGATATCAGTCACGGAATTAGGAAACCATTATCACGGAATTCGGATCCCTGTCAAGAATTTAGGAGCCATTGTATAACAATGCAGAATCATATATTATATATCAAACTTGTGAAACTGTTGACACTGAATGTTGTAAAAACTGTAGCTAAAGGTCCAAATAACGTCATTTAGGTGTTATTTGAAAATTTTAAATAGAATTTTGGCATAAATATATGTCACGGAATTAGGCAACCTTACCCTATGTAGTCATTTATAGTTAGTAAATTTATGCTTTGCAAAAATCAGATTTAAAAAAATAACCAAATCAGAAGGACTGAAGTTTAAGAATTTGACAGGGAATTTAAGGACATCACAATGATTGTGTAAAAGTCAATAACTTACTCGAATTAGGCCTAACCCAAGCCACTTAACGGACTTGGATCATCACATATAATGGCTTACAATAGACGAAAAAAAGTTTGATGGTGATGTGTATCAACCTTGGTTAAAATGTAGTAACCATGGGTTCCGAAACCACAGTTAAAATAAGCAGCCATACCTCTGCAAAGATAGTAGTCAACGTCTAAAATTGACTGCGCTTACTCCGTTCTACATCAGCCATTTTCAATCAGTGTGTCGCGAATGATCCGCCGGTATGCCGTGAGGAAATGAAAATAGTAAAGATTGTCCTGGAAAACTGGAAAAAATAAATGTGAAAAGATCAATAAAAAAGTGAGGCAAGAGTCAACTTTCAACGAAAGCGGCACAAATCACATTCAGTAAACCCAGTGTTTGTGAGCGATCGGCAGAGACGCGCAGCCAGGGTTGCCAAATTAGTAAAGTTAGAATATCGTATCCCATGTAAATCACGAAAAGACAAAGTATATGATTATGTCTCGCGACGAGAATATTGTACGAAATGGAAATATAAAAATTGGAAATTTATCTTTTTGAAGAGGTGGAGAAGTTCAAATATCTTGGAGCAACAGTAACAAATATAAATGATACTCGGGAGGAAATTAAACACAGACTAAATATGGGAAATGCATGTTATTATTCGTTTGAGAAGCTTTTATCATCCAGTCTGCTGTCAAAAAATCTGAAAGTTAGAATTTATAAAACAGTTATATTACCGGTTGTTCTTTACGATTGTGAAACTTGGACTCTCACTTTGAGAGAGGAACATAGGTTAAGGGTGTTTGAGAATAAGTTGCTTAGGAAAATATTTGGGGCTAAGAGGGATGAAGTTACAGGAGAATGGAGAAAGTTACACAACACAGAACTGCACGCATTGTATTCTTCACCTGACATAATTAGGAACATTAAATCCAGACTATTGAGATGGGCAGGGCATGTAACACGTATGGGCGAATCCAAAAATGCATATAGAGTGTTAGTTGGGAGGCCGGAGGGAAAAAGACCTTTAGGGAGGCCGAGACGTAAATGGGAACATAATATTAAAATGGATATGAGGGAGGTGGGATATGATGATAAAGGATTAATCTTGCTCAGGATAGGGACCAATGGCGGGCTTATATGAGGGCGGCAATGAATCTCCGGGTTCCTTAAAAGCCAGTAAGTAAGTAAGTAAGTAGGTAAGTAAGTGAGTGAGTAAGAATATCGTATCAACCTTGAATTGATTTTTTTTTACGTTTGATCATAATTTTTTTATTTTATTTATTATTATAATCAGGAAACTACAAAAATACATATTAATATAATAAAAACAAAAATACATTAAAAGCTATTACGGTACATCAAACAAAAATGAACACGTCAAATATTTGAAGAAAATAAAAATATAAATTAAAGACTTTACCCCCTTATGAGGAAGAGGTCCTGGTCCGAAGTTCAAAATCGCACTGTAGACAAGTAGAAAGAAGTAGAAGACAAAATAAACAATTAATATAAGCAATAAAATAGCACAGATTACAAAAACAAGAGCCTATATGATAAAAAGCAATCACAGTTGAAAAAGTTTGTAAACAATATTCACAAGTAGGTATAAGGCTAATATTTAGGAATTAATTATCTGACCCTATGTTAAGTTCTCTTGATAATTTCTTTAATTTTAAGTTTAAATTTGAATTTAAATTTAAGGGAGTGGGCACTGCGACTCTCACTGGGACCTTAAAGGGCCCCATACATGCAAAGACTTATCTGGAGGTATGTCTGTACAAACCTAAATCCACAGTCAATTCTCCTCGTGTATGGGCGAAAAGTATAAAGACTTTTAGCCTTGAGACAAACCACCAGACTCCGGCGACTGCTTGAAATTTTTCGACTGTTGCGCCCCCCAAATTAAACGGTAGAGAAAGTAAACATAGAAACAAACGATACTGCAAGCATCTGATCGTGATTTCATTGTTTCGTTTTGCAGTTCTCTGTATCGAAATGGTGGCAAGCTATGAAAGTTAATATTTAAGGAACGTGCTCATAGAAAGTCAAAACTAAAGAATATATCCAGTAAAACGCTGAAAATATCCTTTTGAAAACTGCTGAAAACATTTTTAATTATACAGGGTGTATTATAAAGTAGTGCAGATTATTCTATAGCCTACTAAAAATGAAACATATTTTTTCACATAAACTTATGGTCGTGTCCGCTATGTTATGGAGATAATGATTGGAACAGTTAGAAAAAGACAACAGCTACTTTGCTGAGAGGGTTATATAATGACGTGGTTATTTACTTTGCAAGTTCACAGAAGATGCTCGAAATGTCTATCATTCACTTCACAACGCAATTTCTGCCCTCCTCTGCCATGAATGTCTTGCTCTTTGAGCAATATCCCGAATTGTATTTTTGCAGCCACAATTACATTCATCAGATGCTCTCTCGTGGCGTGTCGTTGAGAGAAAATTAGTCCCTTTATGTGACCCCACAACTAGAAGTCGCAGGGACTGAGTTTAGGTGATCGCGTTGGCTATGCAACAGATCCGTTTCGTCCATTCCGTCTCCCTGGATACCGTTCATTCAAATGAGTTTCACTGCACGACGGTAATGCGCAGATCTTTCAATTTGAAGTAGCCAAGTGTTCAACCGTACCGTTTGTTGTGGAAATTCAATCTGCAGAAACCGCAAATATGCAGCACCTGTTGACTGATTGTAGCGTTTCTCTCTGCAATAATAATAATAATAATACTTACTTACTTACAAATGGCTTTCAAGGAACCCAAAGGTTCATTGACGCCCACATATAAGCCCGCCATCGGTTCTTATCCTGTGCAAGATTAATCCACTCTCTACCATCATATCCCACCTCCCTCAAATCCATTTTAATATTATCCTCCCCTCTACGTCTCGGCCTCCCCAAAGGTCTATTTCCCTCGGGTCTCCCAACTAACACTCTATATGCATTTCTGGATTCGACCATACGTGCTACATGCCCTGCCCATCTCAAACGTCTGGATTTAATGTTCCTAATTACTGTATGTCAGGTGAAGAATACAATGCGTGCAGTTCTGCGTTGTGTAAATTTCTCCATTCTCTTGTAACTTTATCCCTTTTAGCCCCAAATATTTTTATAAGAACCTTATTCTCAAACACCTTTAATCTCCCTTCCTCTCTCAAAGTGAGAGTCCAAGTTTCACAACTATACAGAACAACCGGTAATATAACTGTTTTATAAATTCTTACTTTCAGATTTTTTGACAGCAGACTAGATAACAAAAGCTTCTCAACCGAATAATAACAGGCATTTCCCATATTTATTTTGCGTTTAATTTCGTCCCGAGTGTCATTTATATTTGTTACTGTTGCTCCAAGATATTTGAATTTTTCAACTTCTTTCAAGGTTAAGTCTCCGATTTTTACATTTACATTTCGTACAATATTCTGGTCACGAGACATAATCACATACTTTGTCTTTTCGGGATTTACTTCCAAACCTATCGCTTTACTCGCTTCCAGTAACATTTCCGTATTTTCCGTAATCGTTTGTGGATTTTCCCCAAACATATTCACGTCATCCGCATAGACAAGAAGCTGATGTAACCCGTTCAATTCCAAACCCTGTCTGTTATCCCGAACTTTCATAATAATAATAATAATAATAATAATAATAATAATAATAATAATAATAATAATAATAATAATAATAATAATAAAAATAATAATAATAAAAATAATTGTTCTTACTGTGTACTGTAGAATTCGTCTGAGCGATTAATGCATGAATAGCTTCGACGTAACGCCAACTCACCCGTCCTACAGTGATGATGCCACATCTCGATAACAACTATATGTTTACATGGCAACATCTGTTTAAGTTATATTGAAATAGAGAATACTCTACAATATTTTATAGTACACGATTAAGCATCATTCTGTATAATAAATTTCGTTAATATTATGAGAAATTGATCGTAAGTAAGTATATATTGTAAAATGTTGATTATAGGAACGTAATTTTTATATTATTTTTATGCTTAGATAATTCAAATCAATGAAATCTTTTAATTTTTTAAACAGTAAAATGTTATTGAAAGCTGAAGATGGCTTCGAGTGAGGCGAAAACGCTCGTTACATGAACCTTTAAAGATATGAGATAAACAATTGAAAATTTTTGTATCAATAGCAACTTTAGTGCTAAGTAAAGGTAGTATATTAGAATTATTTACGGGAAATGAAACTAAAATTCTATTTAAATCCCTTACTACTCTCTTACTGACTATAGAGAATATCGTCCAGCAGAATTAATGCAAGAGGGTGGAAGCGCATTATCTAACGAAATTTATAAGCTTGTACTTGCTATATGGGAAAAAGAAATTGTACCAGAACAATGGAAGGAGTCCATAATCGTACCTCTCTTTAAGAAGGGGGACAAGACTAACTGTAGTAACTTTCGAGGAATATCACTTTTCTTGACGTCGTTCAAAATTTTGTCCATAATTCTTTTGAGAAGATTAACTCCATATGTAGATGAAATTATTGGGGATCATCAGTGTGGTTTTAGGCGTATTAGATCAACTATTGACTAGATATTTTGTATTCGACAGATAATGGAGAAAAAATGGGAGTATAAGGATACAGTGCAATAGTTATTCATGGATTTAAAAAAGGCATATGACTCGGTTAAGAGAGAGGATTCATATGATATTCTTATTGAATTTGGTATTCCCAACAAACTAGTTTGATTAATTAAAATGTGTCTCAGTGAAACGTACAGCAGAGTTCGTATAGGTCAGCTTCTGTCACACACGTTTCCAATTCACTGTGGGCTAAAGCAAGAAGATGCACTATCACCTTTACTTTTTAACTTTGCTCTAGAGTATGCCATTAGGAAAATCCAGGATAACAGAGAGGGTTTGGAATTGAACGGGTTACATCAGCTGCTTGTCTATGCGGATGACGTGAATATATTAGAGAAAATCCACACACGATTAGGGAAAACACGGGAATTTTACTGGAAGCAAGTGAAGAGATAGGTTTGGAAGTAAATCCCGAAAAGACAAAGTATATGATTATACTCGTGACGAGAATATTGTACGAAATGGAAATATAAAAATTGGAAATTTATCTTTTGAAGAGGTGGAGAAGTCAAATATCTTGGAGCAACAGTAACAAATATAAATGATACTCGTGAGGAAATTAATCACAGAATAAATATGGGAAATGCCTGTTATTATTCTGTTGAGAAGCTTTTATCATCCAGTCTGCTGTCAAAAAATCTGAAAGTTAGAATTTATAAAACAGTTATATTACCGGTTGTTCTGTATGGTTGTGAAACTTGGACTCTCACTTTGAGAGAGGAGCATAGATTAAGGGTGTTTGAAAATAGGATTCTTAGGAAAATATTTGGGGCTAAGAGGGATGAAGTTACAGGAGAATGGAGAAAGTTACACAACACAGAACTGCACGCATTGTATTCTTCACCTGACACAATTAGGAACATTAAATCCAGACGTTTGAGATGGGCAGGGCATGTAGCACGTATGGGCGAATCCAGAAATGCATATAGAGTGTTAGTTGGGAGGCCGGAGGGAAAAAGACCTTTATGGAGGCCGAGACATAAATGGGAGGATAATATTAAAATGGATTTGAGGGAGGTGGGATATGGTGATAGAGAATGGGTTAATCTTGCTCAGGATAGGGACCAATGGTAGGCTTATGTGAGGGCGGAAATGAACCTCCGGGTTCTTTAAAAGCCAGTAAGTAAGTAAGTATAGGAAATATCGTTGTTTTGATTGTTCAGGAACTATTGTGAACGATTTTGTTGCTATATAATTTACAAATCTCGAGATATCTGTAGTAAAATAATCTGCTTTTAAATGAAATCTTAAATTTGTCGGTATCATAATAACGATCGTATTCCATAGAAGGAGCAGAGTCTTACGGTCAGTAAAGCGAGATTTCTTTCTTTAGACTGTACCGTACAAAACATAACCTGTGGGTCACTTGTTGAAAAAAGGTTCTCGTAAATTTTGTTTGTGGTGGTTTTGAGGCAGACTGACCGGGCGTAGACGCCGCCTGGAGTGGGGCGTCGCAGGCGTCTGTTTGCTCGCCTCGGAACTATGGACGATGAATCTACCTTCTCACACAACATCAGAAAATGGAAGGAAGCTTTGGATATTGGCATTTTATACGAGGGCTGACCAAACTACAACTTGAATATTTCTTAGCGTGCATTGGTAGTTCAACTTTACTCACAGTTTCGGTTAGAATGTAAAAATCGACATGTTCATAGCTTTAATATGTAGTATTCTTTTACGTACAGTAGAACTACTAGCATGTTGAAGGTTGCATAACAAGGGGAATATAATGAGAACAAAGGGAATACAAGGAGAGTAAAGAAAAGACAACGAGAACAAGGGGAATACTAGTAGAGCAAGAGAAAGATAAACAAACCAAGGGGAATAGAAGGCGAACAAAGGGAATGAAAGGAGAATAAGGTGATGCAAGGAGAATGAGGAGAATGCAAAGAGGTCGAGGGAAAATTAAGGACAACAAATGGAAGGCAAGGCAAAAAATAAAGGAAGGCAAAGAGAGGAAGGGAAGGGCAAGAACAAAAAAGGAAAGGCAAGGACAACAAAGGTAAGGCGAGGACAATAAGGGGAAGGCAAGGACAATAAATGGAAGGCAATGAAAATAAAGGGAAGACAAGGACAACAAATTGCCTTCTCCTTATTGTTAAAAAATGGTTCTCGTCACTACGGTCACTACTATTTCCGGTAAAAGCAAGGACAACAAAGGGAAGGACAACAATTAGAAGGCAAGGACAACAAAGGGAAGGCAAGGACGACAAAGGGAAGGCAAGGACAACAAAGGGAAGGCAAGGACAACAAAGGGAAGGCAAGGACAACAAAGGGTAGGCAAGGAAAAAAGAGGAAGGGAAAGAGAGCAAGGGAAAGGAAGGACAACAAAGAGAAGGCGAGGACAACAAAGAGAAGACGTGGACAAGAGGAAGACAAAGACAACAAAGGGAAGACAAGGACAACAAATGGAAAGCAAGGACAACAATTAGAAAGCAAGGATAACAATGGAAAGACAAAGATAACAAAGGAAACGCAGTGACAACAAAGGGAAGGCAAGAACAACAAAGGAAATGCAAGAATAAAATTAGAAGTTAAGGTCAACAAAGGAAAGGCAAGAACAACAAAGGGAATGCAAGGTACAACAAAGGGAAAGCAAGGACAACAATTAGAAAGCAAGGAAAACAAAGGGAAGGCAAGAACAACAAAGGGAAGGCAAGAACAACAAAGGAAATGCAAGTTACAACAAAGGGAAAGCAAGGACAACAATTAGAAGGCAAGTGAAACAAAGGGAAAGCAAGGACAACAATTAGAAGGCAAGGAAAACAAAGGAAAGGCAAGAACAACAAAGGGAATGCAAGGTACAATAAAGGGAAAGCAAGTACAACAATTAGAAGGCAAGGAAAACAAAGGGAAAGCAAGGACAACAATTAGAAGGCAAGGACAACAAAGGGAATGCAAGAACAACAAAGGGATTGCAAGAACAACAAAGGGAAGACGAGAACAACAATTAGAAGGCAAGGAAAACAAAGGGAAAGCAAGAACAACAATTAGAAGCCAAGGAAAACAAAGGGATTGCAAGAACAACAAAGGGATTGCAAGAACAAAAAAGGGAATGCAAGAACAACAAACGGAAGGCAAGGTACAACAAAGGGAAAGCAAGGACAACAATTAGAAGGCAAGTAAAACAAAGGGAAAGCAAGGACAACAATTAGAAGGCAAGGAAAGCACAGGAAAGGCAAGGACAACAATTAGAAGGCAAGGAAAACAAAGGAAAGGCAAGGAAAACAAAGGAAAGGCAAGGAAAACAAAGGAAAAGCAAGAATAACAAAGGGAATGCGAGGTACAACAAAGGGAAAGCAAGTACAACAATTAGAAGGAAAGGAAAACAAAGGGAAAGCAAGGACAACAATTAGAAGCCAAGGACAACAAAGGGAATGCAAGAACAACAAAGGGATTGCAAGAACAACAAAGGGAAGGCGAGAACAACAATTAGAAGGCAAGGACAACAATTAGAAGGCAAGGACAACAATTAGAAGGCAAGGACAACAATTAGAAGGCAAGGACAACAATTAGAAAGCAAGGACAACAATTAGAAGGCAAGGACAACAATTAGAAGGCAAGGACAACAATTAGAAGGCAAGGACAACAATTAGAAGGCAAGGACAACAATTAGAAGGCAAGGACAACAATTAGAAGGCAAGGACAACAATTAGAACGCAAGGACAACAATTAGAAGGCAAGGACAACAATAGAAGGCAAGGACAACAAAGGGAGAGCAAGGACAAAAAGGGGAAGGCAAGAACAACAAGGGGAATGCAAGAACAATAAAGGGAAGGCAAGAACAATAAAGGGAAGGCAAGAACAATAAAGGGAAGGCAAGAACAATAAAGGGAAGGCAAGAACAATAAAGGGAAGGCAAGAACAATAAAGGGAATGCAAGAACAGCAATTAGAAGGCAAGAACAATAAAGGGAAGGCAAGAACAATAAAAGGAATGCAAGAACAACAAAGGGAAGGCAAGAACAATAAAGGGAATGCAAGAACAATAAAGGGAATGCAAGAACAATAAAGGGAATGCAAGAACAATAAAGGGAATGCAAGAACAATAAAGGGAAGACAAGAACAATAAAGGGCATGCAAGAACAACAATTAGAAGGCAAGAACAATAAAGGGAATGCAAGAACAACAAAGGGAAGCAAGGACAACAATTAGAAGGCAAGGACAACAAAAGGAAGGCAAGGCCATAGGGAAGGCAAGAACAACAAAGGGAATGCAAGAATAACTAAGGGATAGCAAGGACAACAATTAGAAGGCAAGGACAAAGGGAAGGCAAGAACAACAAAGGAAAAGCAAGGACAAAGGGAAGGCAAGAACAACAAAGGGAATGCAAGGACAATAAGAGGAAGGCAAGGACAATAAGAGGAAGGCAAGGACAACAAATAGAAGGCAAGAACAACAAAGAGAAAGTAAGGACAACAATTGAAAGACAAGGACAATGGAAAGACAGGGACAACAAAGGAAAGGCATGGACAACAAGGGAAAGGTAAGAAAAGCAAGGTGACGACGAGGAGAACAGATGAAAAGTAAATAGAATAAAGAGAAAGTAAATAGAAAAAGGAGAAAGTAAATAGAAAAAGAGAAGTAAGTAGAATAAGGGGAAGGTAAAGGAAACAAGGCCAATGCAAGTAGAAAAAGTGAATGAATGAACAAGGAGAATACAAGGAAAACAAGGGGGAAAAGGGTAATATGGGTTAAAAATGAGATTAAGGAAGATAAGGATAATCAGATGGAAAAAGGAAAACGAGGGAGAAAAAGAGGACAATGAGAATGCAAAGAGAACAACAAAGAGAGCAAGAGGAATGTAAGGAGGAAAGGGTAATACAAGGAGGGCAAGAGGAATACAAGAATAACAAGAGAAATTCAAGGAGAACAAGGGGACAATATACAGAACAACGGGAAGATAAACAGAACAATATAATTTCGTTTAATATCTTGCACTTCCCATACGTAACTCTACGTATAATATGCAGCATAGTGAAGCTATGCTCTTGTCGACAAGTGCTCGCACCCACACGTGAAGATATGCAGCATAATAAATTTATGCACGCGTCGAATTTATTTCCTGATAATAGTTGACGTATGCCAAAGAAGGGGAATGGAAAAGTAGAAACTAGTGTATTTGGCTATGCCTATATCAATGGCGGGCATTCCTGCGGCATTGCCGAAGTGATATCAGACCTCAGCGAAGCATCAAACGTACCCCCTACCTTCCCCTTTCCTCACTCCATGAAAATACTGCGCGTATACGTGGCGGATTATACTTCGATTGCTGTACTTTGGAGCTTCATTGGTGAAATAATGTCTTTAGCAAAATCATATGAATCGAGAGGATATCACACTTACAAGAAAGGCGGTTTTTTCATTTCTCATGTTTGGGATCAGTAACAAATATTCAGGACGCGAACTTAAATATGTACATTCTTAAAATAGATCACCTGTTATACGAGTTCAAAGAACACAGATTCAGTGATTTTCAAAGGATGCAGAAAGATTTCAATATTTTTGCCACTCCTTTTCATGTTTAAATTGAAAATGTTATTCCAGAATTGCTGTTAGAGGTACTGGATTTGCAGAATGATGGCTTCTTGAAAGCAGAATGTGAGGTCTACTGGGGGCTATTTTTTTAAAAGATGTCTAGTACTAAGTTACATATCCACTGCTTAGACAGTTTGTTTTAAAAATAATGAGTACCGTCATTTCCCATAAGTATGGTCCTGGAACATAACTATTGTCCACGATACAACTATTCAAATTTTAAACTCCATAACGTAATACCTCGTTTATCTATGTTCTTGCTGTACTATAGTTTGAATTCAAGTCACTGCAGCTATCTAGGAACGGTCTATGTTACTTCTACAATGATCTTTGAATGGTTGTATCGTGGACCATAGTTGTGTTCCAGGACCATAATTATGGGAAATGACGGTGTGTATTCATCAACCTACCGGTGCGAACAGCTGTTTTCTAAAATGAAATTTATGAAGTCCAGCCACAGATCCCGCTTAAGCGATGCTCATCTCCTTGCGCAACTGAAAATAGCATGCTCAGATATAAATCCCAATTTCGAAGAAATTGCTTTGGAAAATGATTAATTAAATATCACGTGAATGGACTATTCTAATTACATATGGTAGATAGGAGTGTAGTGGCGCAACTGTCTGTAAATCCGTCACTGCA
Organism: Periplaneta americana; assembly: GCF_040183065.1. Classification (NCBI taxonomy): domain Eukaryota; kingdom Metazoa; phylum Arthropoda; class Insecta; order Blattodea; family Blattidae; genus Periplaneta; species Periplaneta americana. Next base: position 37,869,437 of record NC_091121.1, on the reverse strand, counting down.
CTGTAGAGTGCAACCCCTCCTACGGTATATAGTTGCCATTTAAATCCTATCTTGTGGATTGCGTTCATTTTGCCCACCACTGGCCTATATATTAATATTATTATTGTTACTATTACATTTTTAAATATTACTTTAGTTCAAAAATTTCCCTGATCAAATTCGTACCACCCATGTATTTTGTAATCCATGCAGTACTCTTCCAAGTTACTTTTTGTATTGGCTGTGATAAACTTGTAATTAGCCAATAAAACAGATTTCACTGGGTTTTGTAAGATAAATAGGTCCAAATTTTGTGAAGGCCTATATTAATCTCTAGTAACCAGGAAAAATATGTCACATACGTTATATAAAAATCTAAGAAAAACATTTTCACTGTAATCTTGAATTTTTGGTCGTTTGCTGCAGCGAATAGATAGGGAATGAAAATACGATAATAATCCTATACAAAATGGAAGCTTCATCAGCTGATCCCGGCCTGTAATTACACAGAGCGATCTGTTATCATTAAGGATATGTTGGGGTATAATCTGAAAATAACATCAAAGTTTTAGCTTCCAGTGGAGGTTCGTGGAACAAATTCAATGGTGAATTATGTTCTGATGACAGTGGCCATTGAAATTACTAAACCTACTTGATATAATAACTTTCATGCAGTTGACTGCCGAATTTGATAACATAATCTGATCCCGCTCTGGTAGAAATGGCTGCTGGCTCTAGGAATCACGATGAGTATGTCAGGATTCAAAGAGAGCTAAATATTACCATGACTTTTTAATAAGCTGCCATGGTGGTACGTAATTACCTTAACTACTATAACTTCTTCTTTCAGCTACGTTCATATACTGTGGTCGCTATTAATTGCGTCTTATTTAAGATAGAATGCATTGGAGTTTCTAGACAGAGATTCAGATCACCCGGATTCACTTTCCCGCAGACAATGCAAATTCATATATTTATTATATTTCGGTTCATTCCCAGAGACAAGGTCCAAACGAAAAGGTCCAAATATATAAAAGGTCCATACAGGCAAGTCCAGATACGTATTCGTCCATGATATTTAGTCCATAAACAAAAATCCAAAAGTAGAAATGTCAAAATTTAAGATTTCCAATAGACAAAAAAAGTCCAAAATGCAAAGTTGGCCATTATACAAAAATGTTTAGTTAAAAATGGGAGCAAACGTATGAAAGCAACACCACGAGAAAAAAAAATTCCAAGGTGACACGCAAGTGATTAAGTCACGAAAGCAATGTTTTTGTTGTTATGGAAATGAAAGACTTCGAAAATTCTTAGTACTTTGTAGTAAATGTCAATGATAATTTTGAAAAAGAAATTATGGATAATTTCAAGGGAAAAATTGTTCCGGGGCCGGGTATCGATCCCGGGACCTCTGGTTGAACGTACCAGCGCTCTACCACTGAGCTACCCGGGAACTCCACCCGACACCGTCTCAACTTTTCTCTTTATATCCACACAACTCGTGTGGGCTGACGAAACGCCAGAGACCCACAACGAGTGCACACAATCTCTGTGTGACTTAGAATTGTGGTTTCCTGTTAACGTACACAGTAACGTATATATTATGCAAATCTAGTCTTTCAGGTGAAGCTCCCTGTAAAGCAGATTTGAACAATTCTAAGTCACACAGAGATTGTGTGCACTCGATGTGGGTCTCTGGCGTTTCGTCAGCCCACGCGAGTTGTGTGGATATAAAGGGAAAAGTTGAGACGGTGTCGGCTGGAGTTCTCGGGTAGCTCAGTGGTAGAGCACTGGTACGTTCAACCAGAGGTCCCGGGATCGATACCCGGCCCCGGAACAATTTTTCCCTTGAAATTATTCAAATCTGCTTTACAGGGAGCTTCACCTGAAAGACTAGATTTGCATAAGAAATTATGGAGTTCGTCCAATATGTGGATACTAAATACATCAATAGTAGGCCAGCAAGAGGAAGGAGGAGGGCTGTTCTCCGTAAGTTCCCACCTGAAATGTGGAATATTTATGAATTAGTTTAAATGGTCGCCAACGAACGAACAACGCTATGGAGAGATTCCACTCTCAGTTTCAAAGATTATTTATATCTCACCATGTAAATATATGGCGGTTTATAGAACATTGAAAACAATAGCAGAATGAAACGGAAGTATTGGTGGCACAATTATTACTGTACTCCAACCACGAGAAAGTCTCAGGGGAATGAGACGCAGCAGGGTGATATTATGAATGAATGTTGATGTCATAAGATGTCATACGGTCACACACGTGAGTAGACGCATCTCCATTGGCTATCTCTCAAATCACAAACGATAACACTGATACACACATAAGTTATTTATACTACCCTAGTTACAAAATTAGACCACGGTTAAGTTCCTGGTCTTTTAATTCCTCAATATAGGAAATAACATATGCAGGAGAGCGCATGTTTTTTAAACTGACGTTATAACGGTAATATTTTCTATCTACTTCGCTCCAATAGATGACGCAATAGTAGACTAAACACATTCCTTTCACGGTTAATCTCCTTGTCTTTTAATCTCTCCATACAGGAAATAACATATGCAGGAGAGCGCATGTTTTTTATACTGACGTTATAACGGTAATATTTTCTATCTACTTCGCTCCAATAGATGACGCAATAGTAGACTAAACACAGTCCACACCTGTGGAGTAACGGTCAGCGCGTCTGGCTGCGAAACCAGGTGGCCCGGGTTCGAATCCCGGTCGGGGCAAGTTACCTGGTTGAGGTTTTTTCCGGGGTTTTCCCTCAACCCAAAACGAGCAAATGCTGGGTAACTTTCGGTGCTGGACCCCGGACTCATTTCACCGGCATTATCACCTTCATATCATTCCGACACTAAATAACCTAGATGTTGATACAGCGTCGTAAAATAACCCAATAAAAATAAAAAATAAATAAAAAAATGACTAAATACATTCCTTTCACGGTTAATCTCCTGGTCTTTTAATCCCTCCATACAGGAAATAACATATGCAGGGGAGCGCATGTTTTTTAAACTGACGTTATAATATTTTCTATCTACTTCGCTCCAATAGATGACGCAATAGTAGACTAAACACATTCCTTTCACGGTTAATCTCCTGGTTGGAGAACAGTAGGTGGACATCAAAATATTAAACAACCACTGAGCAGAAAATACCTTCACAATCAACAAGATGTAGAAAGTCTTGTAACCAGATACCAGTAATTGAAAGCCAAGAATGATACACCTCGCTACTTAAGAGCAATTTCTTTACGCCTAAAATTGCTTTCTGACCCACAATCTGAAGATGATGATCGTCAAGGTGAACTTTAATGTATTCCTTCACTGCGTTTTATAACAATTCTGAATAAATTAACTAAACTAATTTAAATACAGTTACCGTAACACTTTTTTAATCACTATTCATTAGTTATATAGGCCTATTTTTAGTAAATCTGGACATTTTACACAACTTCGTTCCAAGTGGACATTTTAGGCATTGGATCATATTCAAATTAAGAATTGGACCTTTTCAGATCTGGCCCATGATCAGTTTGGACATTTTAATTTTGGACTTTATTTAATTGGACGTTATCACATTATGGACATTTTCGTAATATGGACATTTCAGTATTGGACCATGTATCTGCTAACCTTTCGGTTAGGTTTTTAACATACGTTAAATTTTTTTGTCCTATTTTGTTGTAAGAGAAATAACTATGGGAATACTACGGACTAGCGTTAAAGTCTGAGTTTGGATATGGCCTGGCCCAAAATTCCAACACCAGCAACAGGTGCATTTTTTCAATTCAAAATTTCAGTCAAGTGTTGGACACCGAATTATAAAATCATCTCTAATTTTAGGCGACGATAACGCTTCTACTTTAAATTACATGGGTCGGCCTGGGTGGCGCAGTCTGTAGAATGCTGGCCTTCTGTGCCCGAGGTTGCGGGTTCGATCTCGGTCCAGGTCGATGACATTTAAGTGTGCTTAAATGCGACAGGTTCATGTCAGTAGATTTACTGGCAAGTAAAATAATTCCTGCGGTCCACACCTGTGGAGTAACGGTCAGCGCGTCTGGCCGCGAAACAAGGTGGCCCGGGTCCGATTCCCGGTCGGGGCAATTTACCTAGTTGAGGTTTTTTCCGGGGTTTTCCCTCAACCCAATATGAGCAAATGCTGGGTAACTTTCGGTGCTGGACCCCGGACTCATTTCACCGTCATTATCACCTTTATCTTATTCAGACGCTAAATAACCTAAGCTGTTGATAAAGCGTCGTAAAATAACCTACAAAAAAATAATTCCACCGGCGACGCTGATATAACCTCGACAGTTGCGAGCGTCGTTAAATAAAACGATTTTAAATGTAAGATTCCAAAGAAAAAAATAATGTACGTGAGATCCCAGGAAACGTAATAAAGACGTCCTGGAAGGAAAATTATTTATTTATTTATTTATTTATTTATTTATTTATTTAATCTGGCGAAATTAAGGCCATCACGCCTTCTGTACCACACCACCAGAATACAAATAGACATATATAAGAAACAAATGCAGAGAGAAGAAGGAAATAAGAAATAGTAGTAAAATTGCAGATATAAATAGAAAAAAAAAAACAAAAATGCAACACATTAGAGAGAAAAAAAATATATACACTGGTAGAAAGGTAGTCCCGCGCCGTGGCGTCGTGATCTAAGGTATCCTGCGTGATCTAAGGTATCCTGCGCGCTGGTTCGAGTCCTCATGGGGGAAGAAATTTCTCGCGAAATTTCGGCCAGTGTATGGGACCGGTGCCCACCCAGCATCGTGATTCACTTTGAGAGCTACGATAGGTAGCGAAATCCGGTTACGCAAACCAGCTGTAACGGCTGGAGGGCTCATCGTACTAACTACACGATACATCCATTCTGGTTGGATGATCGTCCACCTCTGCTTCGGTTTGTGGCCGTGAGGCCAGCAGCCGGCTGGTCGGTCTTGGCCCTTCGTGGGCTCTAGCGCCACGGATTATAATTATTATTATTTGCAGCAACAGCAGCAGCAGTAGTAGAAAGATGAGATCACAATGGGTTACAAAAGGTACTAATATAGTAAATTATGTGGAACGGTTAAAATTATTTAGATACACATGAGGAACAAAGTATGCGTGAATAGAAGTTTTATAGAAAACAATCATGAGGAGCAACCGGTGGATTTTTTCAATTCAAAATCTCTGATTTTGTACAACGAGAGCGATTCTGCTTCAAATTGTAAGTAACAAATGTCTGGGTCATACTTCAAGAAAGTATGAGCTATAAATTACAATAGAAGGGTTAAAAAAAAGCAACCATAGTCCAAAAACAAATTTTCAGGAGAAACTAAACATATCTGGCATGGGTGTTGTTGACACTTCAAGTATAAAATTCATCGTGCCATTTCTTAAGGTGTTGTAGAAACTTGGGAAAACTGAAGTACGAGTACATTTATAACTAAGGAGCGGATTCCTATGTAATTAAATATTCCTTTTGCGTGTGATAAAACACAATTAACAAAGTTAAAAATTCCGAACATGAAGTTTCAAGTTTAAAACCCGAATTTTATTTCACATAAAAACACATATTTTCACAAAAAAATTATGTAAATACATATTTTCAAGAAATCTATTATACACATATAAATCTTGGAATTTTTTACTTAAATAATTGTTTATAAGAACTTTTAAATATTTTAAAACTAATTCAATTATATCACTCAAAAGTACGTTATCTTTTTTAAAAATCCTTGGTTGCTTCGTGTTTCTAAGCGCTGTGTGGTGTATCCATGATCCATTTTTGTAATAGTATCACCTCAAGTTCTGAGAACTGCTAGGTAGCATATCAGTGTTATTATTAGAGAATAAATTAACGTGGACAAGGAGGAGAGATCTTGCAACACATCAACAGATAATTAGAAATGTTTATTGTTGCTGAAGATTATTTCATTCCATGCTTTGTTTGTGAAACACAACAGATAAGAGCTCGGGTATGAACATAATTTAATTAAAAAAAATCTCTCGCCTCTCGCTCAGTCTATCAAGTAAGCCAATATATCTTGTTGTGATTCCTTGTTATCGGCCTTCGTCAATCGATATCCTTCAAGATATACTGAAAGATGGTTGTTTAAAAAACGATTTGGCTTTCCTATTAGCAAATTTAAGCTTTTTGTGTGACACCATAAAAAAAACTCGAAACATCCGAAAACCTGTTGTCTGAAACAGAGAGGTGCGTGGCTTGGAAATTAAACTAGACTCGCTACCAGGTTCAGAAGCACAATTACTATGGGACAAATTCCAGAATGTGTTTGGGAAAAACAGTGGATATTATTAAAAAATGTGTAAAGTTGCTCAAGTATTGGAGGATGTGTCTGTAGGTGAAATTGACTATGTTTGTGTTTGTGACATTCCTCTCTTTAAATATGCACGTCTGACGTCCTGTGATGTGGAAAGATCGTTTTCACAGTATAAGTCGTTGTTCAGAGATAATCGGCATGCATTTGTGATGGAGAATTTGGAGATGACCTTTGTTGTTCACTGCAATTCTCGGCCAACTACTAGACACAAGTGTAGTTGGTGAGTACCTAATAGCAATTTTTTTCCAAGCTAAGTAAGGTATTTTTGTCATATTAAAAAAAAAATATATATATATATATATATTTTTTTTAGCAGATATTTTTGTACTTTTTAGCACATAAAAATACATATTTTTAAATTTTTTAGCACATAAAAATCCGCTCCCTATTTATAACCTAAATTGTCTCATAGAAATACATGTGTAAATATAGGTAAATGTGGACAATGGTTGTTGCAAGAAAAAATACTCTGTTGTGGCTGAAATGTGTCTCTTCTTTAATCTTATTTTTCTTTATTATAGCCTTTACTTCTCCTTTCGTTGCTTACGTTTCCCCCCCCCCCCACGAATATCGAACTTCGTCATTCACGACAAACTTAAACTTGAAACGTGCTCGTAAAATCACGACGCTAGTAGCTATGTTCCGACATGGGAACGATGGGTTGGTTAAATACATTCATACATAATGTTTAATAAAGGTTGGTCTTATCGAAAACGTCAAAAACGCAGGTTGATACTTGTCTGTGCTCGTTTAGCCGGTCATACAGCTCTTTAACATGAAATATAAAACCATGTCATTCATTCATTTTATTTTATTCCATAGATCTTACATGAGCAATGAAGCTTTAAGATGCGGAACATGTAAAAATTTTACAATATTACAATTACAATTTTTAAAATTTTTTACAGTTTTACAATTTAATAATTTTCAACAATTTTTACAATTTTGTGAAATTTTTTACAATATTTTGGCGAGATGTAGTGAGATGAGGTGAGGTCCGAGGATTCGCCAAAAGATTATCCGGCATTTGCCTTTTGTTTGGGGAAAACCTCGGAAAAACCCAACCAGGTAATCAAATCAAAGGGGGGGGGGTAATCAAATCAAAGGGGTTGATGCCGAGGACTCGCCATAGACCATCCGGCTTCAGTCCCACGGCTGGGGAAAACCTCGGAAGGAACCACCAAAGGGGATCCAACTCAAGCCCGAACGCAGCTCTGGATCAGCAGCCCAGCGAGTCTGCCGACTGAACTACATCGATGGCTCTACTAAAAATATACAATACATAGCCGATCAGATTATTATATTTACAAACGCAAACGATCGTTCATCAGTTGAGCTACATGTATAATACAAAACAAGTAAGTTAATTAAATTTAAGGCATAAACAATTCAATCAGTTGTGATATATAGAAATTCTGTGAACTTATAAACAGAAGATTTTTGTCGTACTTTATTGTCCATTGCTCTGGACTAATTTTGAAGCCGTGAACCTTAGCTGTCTACTGCAAATGATAACAATTTGAAAAAAAAATAACAACATACATGTAGCCGTTTTTTTTTGTGCCTGTGTTTAGAGAACCGCCATCTGTTAATTAAAGCCAGTTTTTTATTTGACTGTATAGCCTATCGTTACGGTCGTTAATCATTCTTTTTCGACTGGATATAAAGGCCAAGCGTGACACTGATTTTCAGTTTTCTGCACCCTTTTTACGGCATGGAAAATGATTGTGGTGTAAGAACAAATATCAATAGAATCAAAACCCACGTCGGAAATGGACGGAGACAACGTCGATGGGGTCGGCCCGCAAGAGCTCTCATATCTGAAGTACTGCATGCAAAAGTGAGGTAAGCTGAAGTATATGTGTTCTGTCGCAGGTCATTGACTGTGCCGTTGGTCTGACCTCTGATTCGTTGGTTTGACATATTAGAAAGTTCTGCACCATTGAAATCGCTGTTCTTCTGTTACAAAACAATCACTCACAATGGCTAATGTGATAAAAAAGTTACTTCAAGATTTAAAGCTTCGTAACTATATTTGAGGCAGAAGAAGAAAAAAACATCACTTGTTACTTCTGTTATTTCTATGGTTACAATATTGTTGATTAAAGCACTACTGGTATAAGTAATTACTACTGCTTTAGTTATTTATGATACAAGTTAATAAAGGCTGTCTTTTTGGCACGAGCGTAAAATAAACATACGAGGGCCAAAAAGATAATTTTACGAATGTGTATCATTCTTTTTCTTTGTTAACAGCACAATAGTAGACTGGAACAGCTTACATACGGCAATCAAAATCAATACATTTAAGGAAAAGTTGAAAAGATTAGACTAAAAATTTCATTTTAGGTGCAGTGTAATTATCTAAGTTGTGCCATGTAATTAATTAAGTTGATATGTAATTAATTATAGTGATATGTAATTACTTAAGTTGATTATAGTTGGGTTTAATAGAAGTACTTATAAGTTAGGTTTACTTTTGCTTATAATAGGCGTTATTAAGTACTTATGGCGTAGTTTTTATTTTTAGTCCTAGGTTTATTGCATTTATTTATTTATTTATTTATTTATTTATAGTCAAATTTAAATTTACGTTTATTTTATATTTTTATTGCTGTAATTTTTGTGATTGTATTACTGTAATTATTCTAATGTTATTATTATATATTACAGTATTATATCGCACTGCCACCGGGTGTATACCCAATTGTAGTGTCAATACATGCATGCATGCATACATACATACATATATATATATATATATACATACATTACATAGGCCTACATACATACATACATACATATATACATACATACATTCACACACTTTTATCATCATTAACATCGTCCTTCACGAATTAGGCCTCTGTAGACCTGTTTCGGCCCCATCTAGCAGTCTTCTAAAAGGTCTTCCTGGTCGACAATGTCCTCTAGGTTTATACTGCATCATAATTTTGGGGATTCTTGAATTTTCCATTCTTCTTACATGATATAGCCAATTTAATTTGTATCTGTTGATTTTTTCTTCTACTCACTCTACTTCTAATTGTTCTAAAATTTCTTAATTCCTTTTTCGGTCTAAAAGAGTATATCCTGCAGTCCTCCTGAAAAATTTAATTTCCGTTGCTTTGATCCTGTTCATGTCTTTTTTCTTTAATGTCCAAATCTCGCTTCCGTATAAAAGGGAGGGTAATGCTAGTGTATTATATATTTTTATTCTTGTAGATTTTTGTACTAATTTAGCTTTTAATGTATTGTTTATTATTCCTAGAATTTGTGTAAATTTGGTAATTTTCTTGTCCACATCTTTTTCATTTTGATAAGATATTTCACAACCCAGTTAATTGAAATTTTGTACTTGCTCGAGGCATTGGTTATTGTGTATTATCTTACTTCTGACTGGGTATTAAGATATTTATGATGACTTTTCTGTGCGTACACGTATAAGTCTCTTTAAGATAAGAGAAAAATAAAAAAATAAAGCTACGTAATACAGGTGCTTCACTTAGGTACAATATAATTCTCATTTTCTAACTTTATACTATCTGTATTATTCTGTATCAAATCGTGAAACTCGTCTGTAAATGCAGGCTTTATCTGCGTTATATGCGAATACATTTCCTTGACACAAGAAGCAATATTTTTGCATTTTCAATTATAAATAATCTGTGATTCAAGTCGCAGTATATTTGTTTGAGCGTTCCTATAATCAAAGTTTACGGTAGTTAAAAGAAATATACGCTCTACCTTAAAAATAACAGGATGTCTACACTTTTACATTAAATCTCTGAAGTGAAATAAATCTTTGTAAAGAACGTGCTGTCTCATGCATATATCATGAACACACACAGTATCTGTGTGTGTATTTATATTTCTTTTTAATATACAACTTCACTGTGACAATAATACTGGAAAAGCGGGTTGAAAGAAAGGGAGAGGAAGAAACGAAAAGAGGAGAAAAGCTGTTTAAATTCGAAAGAGACATAAATAAATATTCGCTTGTACTTTTGACGAAAGATAGTGTCGAGGCCGGTGTCGTTCTCCTGAACTGAAACAACTTGAGGTAGGTATTGTTTACTTATGCTTACATATTCTTCTATTATTTACTTACATGATCTAATGAGGTTTTTAAAGTTATCTCGAAAAGGAAACAAAAACGAGCAGAATTGTATTAAACGTTTTTGCTTGAAATATCTCAAAGAATAATCCCCAAAATTAATGGCATTACTTATGGTTCACCCTATATACGGAAGAATTTGCAAACAGTTGATTGGAAAAATGTTTATTTGAATATAGTAATTCGGCACATTATTGTTTGTTCTACAGCAAAAAACATTGACGGATCGAAAAGATAAAGATGATGATGATGATGATGATTTACTAACATTAACTCCTATATAGACTTCGCTTAACACTCCTGCTACCAAGGTTTTTCACAACTTACTACTACCAAGGGGGTAACACAATTACCCCCATCAAAATCACATACCGATCTTTGTTAATCATTTTGAACATATACAATTTATGTATTATTGGTCATACAAAAAATGTAAAAATATAAAACAATCTCTTATTTTAAAAAATACAGGGTGATTCAAAAGTCCTGTTCTATTTTTCTGAAAATGTATACCAAAATTAATTAACTTTCCTGGTGACACTATGAGGTAACGTAAGCAGTAAATTAAATTTGCCTCTCTTCCATTGCAAGACAAACTCCTCAATGCTATACCTATAGTTTTAACATGGTAGAAAAGAAGAAAACACACAAACAATGAAATTCACAGCACTAAAACGTAAATTGGAAATCATTTCAGTTAATTCTTGATGCAACCATGAGCATCTCAAAACATGAGTTTATAATAAAATACAACCCAAAAGTTTAAGTTCTAAAACGAAATGGATAAAAATATAAAACTTAATGAATCAAATTTTAGTTCTTTGTTGAAATTCAAATATTCGAAAACCACCTATACTACCATTAAGAATTTCGGGAAGGAAAAAAAAAAGGATTCATTAATAATTATTTCTAACAAAATCACTTTTAGAAAAACTATAACACAGATATAAAAATAAATAATTGGGTCATGATAATTTAAATAACAATATAAAAATTGTTATAAATAACACAAAATAAATTAATTTGGAAGCAGACAAACTCACAAATGAAGAAAATTAAGGTACAGATTGAATTTTATATCCTGGAATTTTCATGACATAGGCTATCAAGGGGGGGGGGGTAACAAGATCACCGCACATGAAAAAAGCGAATTACTACTTAAAATAGATGAATTATTTATGTTATTCTTGGTACAAATGTTTAGTAGACATATGACGAACAAATACATGGAATTTCAAAAAAGAAATATGGAGGAAAAATAAAAATAATATTGAAAAATCATCAGTGGGGTAATTCTGTTACCCCCCGTTGGTAGCAGAAGAGTTAACCTTTACTTTAAAACAGTGCAAGTTAGGATTCCTATGGTTTAGGATCAGTTCTTTATGAACTTCCATCTAAGAATATATACAGACGTGGACAAATTATTAACAAAATTGACGATTTTTATGACAAATCTGTTTACAAAATTTGACTTTTCAATTTAGACTACAGTTGACAATATTGCATATTTCTATCATTTCAATAGATAGAAATATGCAAAAATGTCAACCGTAGTTTAAATTGAAGAGTCAAATTTTGTGAAGATATATAATAAAAATCTTCATATTTTGCTAATAATTTGTAAATATGCAAAAATGTCAACTGCAGTTGAAATTGAAGAGTCAAATTTTGTAAAAATATAAAATAAATATCTTTAGTTTTGCTAATAATTTGGAAATATCCAAAATGTAAACCGTAGTCCAAATTGAAGAGTCAAATTTTGTAAAAATATATAATAAAAATCTTGTTTTGCTAATAATTTGTAAATATGCAAAAATATCAAATGTAATCCAAATTGAAGAGTCAAATTTTGTAAAAAAAATTATACAATACAAATCTTCAATTTTGCTAAAAATTTCGAAATACGCAAAAATGTCAACTGTAGTCTAAGCTGAAGAACCATATTTTGTAAAAATATGTAATAAAAATCTTCAATTTTGCTAATAATTTGTCCACGTCTGTAGGACACGACATTGACAAGTCCACATCTGTGGAGTAACGGTTAGCGCGTCTAGCCGCGAAACCAGGTGGTCCGGGTTCGATTCCCAGTTGGGGCAAGTAACCTGTTTTTTTCCGGGGTTTTCCCTCAACCCAATATGAGCAAATACTGGGTAACTTTCGGTGTTGGACCCCGGACACATTTCACCGGCATTATCACCTTCATCTCATTCAGACGCTAAATAACCTAAGCTGTTGATAAAGCGTCGTAAAATAACCTACTAAAATAAAAAATAGACATTGACAAGGGACAAAAACTCATGCTTAAGCAAGACTCGAACTCACGACGGCGTGTTTCATGATTTTGCTGCAGTGAAAACCCACACAGAGCAATAAATGCGTTTTATGTGTCTTATTGTCGAGTCGAGAATGTGTTATAAACGCAGAATTTTATTACGTTCTGCGTAAACACATATCCGCGGGTCCGTGAAGAAGTTACTGCCCATGCAATGGGCAATATAAATAAACTGCACTGTGGCCGTGCGGGGTGATCTCGAAGACTGAGTCACTGCGAAATCTTAGGCACGTGAATTCCCGACGAAATTTGTACATGCGGGCTATTACCATTATCGTTCTCAATGCCATTTAATTACTTAGAGCTAATAAGGCAGAATTACCCATTACATGTAAGCACCGAGGACCGTGGTGGAAGCTGTAGATGAAGACATCCCGTATTCAAGACCACGCAATCTTGTGGGAAGAGCACAAAGAGGATGAAGTTCACCGACTTTGCCTCTCTAAATTCAAGCAACGAACTAGAAACTTTTAATTCTTTAGCAATTGTTATTTATAAAATTTCGAAAGCCTGTACTTTGGTAGCTTACTAGCAAGAAACACTTTCCTCTGAGAGGATGGAAATTAAGTAAAGGTAATTGGTATAGACAGGGCTGGAGTGATACGTATTCATTTCATTCATTTAGTATTCTGCCCGGTTAGCAGAATGTTAGTCCATTACGTTTTTGTCCATTCGTAATTTGGCCCTAATTTTACGTTTGTCTAGCTCTATGTTTGTCCTGCATCAAATTTTGTCCACAGATCTTTCGTCCATATCATTTTAATATTATGTGAAATTTCGTCCTATGTATAAGGCAAACTCAGGTAATTTCGCAATACGTCTAATTTCGCAGTATCTCATATATTAATTAGTTGTGGAGTTGTCCGTGTTTGTTTGAGCTTACAAAATATACGGATAAATGCCAGAACCCGTCGGGGATGTTTCATGCAGGAAGACCCTATTGCAACGCATTCTGGCGAAAGTAATACAACTATCTGCTTTAATAGGTGTGTGTTTGCTTAGATACAGTGAGTAAATTTGCAGTGTTGTGTTTCTGGGCGTTTTATCGTCGAGATATTAAGAACTGTATCAAATTGTGATTAATGAATTCTCCACATTCTTATGATTAATTTGAACCCTTGCTTGTTGTCTTATCTGAAATAGTTTGTTCGTAATGTGCTTTTGCCGGTATTCAATTTCTTAACTAGTTTCCGCTAGTTGCCGGCAGAACAGTTCGAGTGGCACGGAGATTCGAACTTATTTTAAGAAGCGTTATGGGCTAAGTATGCGCCAGCTAGAAAATCTGTCCTACCATAGAGTAACAGCCTCAACTCGCTCGAATTTGAGCAATTTTTATGATGTGCTAGGGAGTGTGTATGAGACGGCAGAACTGAGTAACAAGCCTAATCTCATTTGAAATTTAGATGAAACAGGGTTTTCATTTGTTACCAAACGTAACAAAATTGTGTTCCCAAAAGGAGCAAAGTCTCTCCACCTTCAAACAATGGCAGAGAAAGGAGAAATAACAATTGTCTTGACAGCGGAAACGGATTCGGATTAGGCCTAAATAGTTCTCATAATGTTTTTTTCTATCTTTAGCATAATGTTTAATGCAGATATGTGTTAGATAAATTTATTAATTTACAATTAATATGCAAGCCTTTTCCTGTTATTAATGTTAATAATTCAAGCCCAGTTGTTCTACATTTATTGCCTAGTTTGTTAATGTGTGTTCAGCTCATGTGTGTAAACATGTACTGATGTTTAGATTACATTAAAACGTGTTTTGAGCTAGAAAGAGTATTCTTGAAAATTGCACAAGTATTACTCCGAAATTACCCGAGCAGTGCTGCGAAGTTACACGAGTTCCTGAAACACACACATATGATATCATGTTTTAGATGGAGCTATTTCCCTGTTGGGATACACTTAAGAAATAAAATTTTTATACCAACCAATAAAATTATATCTAGTGATTAACTGCTGCAAGAAGGAAATTTTTTCAAGCATTTTTGGTTATAATTATAGACCGGAAACCTTAATACTGCGAAATTAGCCGAGTTTGCCTTATATTTTGTCCTTACCTAATTTAGTCCAAATTTATTTACTTGAAATTTTCGTAACTGTGCTTATTACAAAAAAAGAATCACTGAAATAAAACATGAGATTTATTTTCAGTTATCTCAAAGAACAAAGATCATGCATTCATTGTAATTATTTCTTAGAAAGTGTAATTTCCTTCTTTAATTTCTATTTTCGGGGTTCTGCGGGTTGCTGTGTAATTTCAAATGGTAAGAAATTGCCCTCAAGTGGTTTTTGAGCTGTGCATTTTCTTTACATTCACCGTAATGCCTAACAATATTTTCTACGCGTTCTTGGTAACAGGTGCCTGTAACGTAAATGACCTCCGATGATCTATAGAATTGTATGTTCTATTTCGGCCTGTATTTTTTTTTTTATGTTTTCCAAAAAGCGTCAAATGTTGGCATGATGTGTCGCTACAACTTTTCCAAGCTTTGAATGAAAGCCTTCCACTGAATTATTTGTTCTTTGACTCCAATCCAGAACTAGTTGGTAAACATTCCATGTATCTTGGGTGAAAAGGGAAGGAATAGCCCTTCGTCAAGCACGTGCAGGTCTTCCTCGACTGTACACTGTTTCCGTGTATGTAGCAAATTGCATAACAGATTCATCCAGGTCGTCAATTAGTTCATTAAAAGTACGAATAAGTCTTTGTAGGTACGAAAGTAATCCCAAAAGTTCCAATAAATTGTTCCTTACAATTGGCTCATCGTAGTTTAGGTACTGCTCAGTCATTTTTTTAGTTTTCCATTATTTGATGTTCTATTGTTGGCATCTGTTTAAAATATTTATTTATTTTATTGGGTTATTTTACGACGCTGTATCAACATCTCAGGTTATTTAGCGTCTGAATGAAATGAAGGTGATAATGCCGGTGGAATGAATCCGGGGTCCGGCACCGAAAGTTACCCAGCATTTGCTCGTATTGGGCTGAGGGAAAACCCCGGAAAAACCTCAACCAGGTAACTTGCCCCGACCAGGAATCGAACCCGGGCCACCTGGTTTCTCAGCCAGACGCGCTGACCGTTACTCCATAGGTGTGGACTGTTTAAAATATGCTTCTAGTAACTGAATATCCAAAATCAATCACGATTGGACAATATGTACATTGGACTAAGTTTTTATGGACTAAAAATTTTCTGGACGTATATGCAATAGACTTATTCCACTGGACTAAAATGTGTTGGTCATAGAAAATTGGATGAAATTTTGTATTGGACGAAAATGTTTGGACAAATATTCCTGAAAGCTTCTGCCCAAAGGCAGGTCTTTTACTGGGAACCCAGCAGTCTCCAATCTTTCCTATTTTCTGCATTTCTCTTTGTTTCGTCATATGATCCATATATCTTAATGTCTATCATTTGATATATTCTTCTACCCCGAATTCTTCTCCCTATCAGTGCATCTTTCAGTAGGCAGTTTGTTCTCAGCCAGTGACTCAACCAATTCATTTTTCTCTTCCTGATCAGTTTCAGCATCATTATTTGTTCACCCAATCTTTCCAACACAGCTTCATTTCGATGTCATGTCTTGAAAACAGCTCTAGTTTTGAGCGAAATGCAGTTAATATGACAACAGGTGGAACACTACCTTATTTTGGTGTAGGTGTGAGAGACTTCTTGAACCAGTAATTCCATGAATGGATTGGCCATCGTGACACAACAGAATGGCCACTCAGATCATGCGACCTCACGCCATCTGATCTTTTGCTAAGGGTTATCCTCAAAAAATGATGTTTTTGCTCAGAAACAGCAGGATCTGCATAATTTGCGACAGATGATCGAACAGTACTTTGTGAAAATGGATTAAAACCGTGAGCTGCCATCTGTAAGTCAGTGTCGAAACGTTGTGAATTGTGTATCGAGAAACAGGGCCTCCACTTTGAACAAAATCTGTAAAGGAATGTGTAGTCAAATGCAAATTGAATGTAATTAAATTAAAAAAAAATGTTTGGGGAAAGCGACTCTTCGCCCATCATGTACAGTATATTTATTTCAAGAATAAAACTGCATTCGTAACGCAAAAATTAACAAAATGTATCAAAAATTGAATTGTTGCCATGGTAGCCCTAACCATAATGTTTCTATATAAAACAAATGATAGGGTCTATATATTTTTTTAACTAATGGCGACCACTTGACTTCAGTCATTATCCCAAACTTCTACACCTAGTGGACGACGTGCCGATGTTCTCTCAGCCACCATGAAGGCGTTGTCTTTGATATACGGTAGTAGGCGAACTACGTAACACCGTGTTATAATTGTGATAATGATTAATGGCGCAATGATGGAATGCAGGGGAAACGCGAATGCCTCACGAAAACCTAAAACCAAACACCACCTTTGTACACCACAAAATTTCTGTTGTACCTTCCGGGATTGAATCCCGGGTTACCAGCGTAGAAAGCCGACCCTCTAACGGTCTAACCATTCTACTAACTGTACGCCCTCACAAATTAAATATTACATAAAACATATACTTTTTGAGATTATATTAACTACAAGGTGTCATTTAAAAATGTTCCCGATGCCATCATATGAAGGGTTCAGAACCATAGTGGGCCAAGCGCCATTTGTTAAAAACGGAGAAAACAGGAGTTAAAATTAAGTGATTACCATAATTTAACGAAATATATAGCAATTAATATAAAGTATACTTACTTACTTATAGCTTTTAAGGAACCCGGAGGTTCATTGCCGCCCTCACATAAGCCCGCCATCGGTCCCTATCCTGAGCAAGATTAATCCAGTCTCTATCATCATATCCCACCTCCCTCAAATCCATTTTAATATTATCCTCCCGTCCACGTCTCGGCATCCCCAAAGGTCTTCTCGAACGTCTGGATTTAATGTTCCTAATTGTCAGGTGAAGAATACAATGCGTGCAGTTCTGCGTTGTGTAACTTTCTCCATTCTCCTGTAACTTCATCCCTCTTCTTCTTCTTCTTCTTCTTCTTCTTCTTCTTCTTCTTCAGCTACAGGGATTAGGCCTATTGGCCTGTTCCGTCTTCAAGGCTTAAATCATCTGTCCATCTTATTTTCGGTCTTCCGACATTTCTATATCCTGTTGGTGCATAATCCATAATTTGTTTTGGTAACCTGTCATTAGTCATTCTTGTAATATGTTGGTCCCAATTTTGTTTCTGATTTTTAATCTTTTCTTCTAAATTAAAAATATTTAATAATTGTCGGATATTTTCGTTTCTTTGATGATCCATCATAGCAATTCGAAGCAACAATAAACTTTCACAGTGGCAACCCATTTATAGTGGAGTACGACAAGGCTCTGGCCTTTCACCACTTCTGTTTATTATATATATATATATATAGAATCATTCAAGATTGGCGACAGACACGCCATGGATTTATTCCAATTAATCGAAATTTGCAGCTTGATGCTTCACTTTTCGCTGATGATTTAGTTGTCATGGCATCAACTGAAGATGATTTACAATATTCAGTACACAATTTAAATATCGTCAGTGAAAAATATAACATGGAAATTAATATTGAAAAATCGAAAATCATGTCATTTTGTGGGAAATTCCCTGTACCAAGTAAAATCTGTTTGAATAATAAAATAATAGAAAGAGTAAATACCTTCACTTACCTTGGCTATACACTATCACCTTATGATGAAGTAGATATTGCTGAAAAAATATGTAAATATAATAAAACAACGGGGATCATTAATAAAATCATGAAACCTTCACTAGTACAAAGACACATACAAGAATAGGCTTGTATAAAACCTTAGCACAGCCAGTATTAAGCTATGGTAGCGAAGCGTGGACTGTGAAGAATAAAGATGTGAGTAGAATAACAGCAAGTGAGATGAGGTTTATGAGAGCAACAGCCGGATATACTCGCTGGGATCATAAAAAAATGAGGACATAATGCAAGAACTTCAAATAGAACCCATTATGAAGTTCATCAGCAAATATCAACTTCAGTGGAAGGGTCATCTCGAACGAATGAATCGATGCAGAATTCCAAAAGCACTGTTTCATTACTATCCATATGGCAAAAGATCTCTAGGCCGTCCAAAGAAGAGATGGACTGAAAATTCTAGTTTGAGACCGTAAAGGGCCACTTGGCCTAATACTTGTTAGGAAGATGATGATGATGATGATGATGATGATGATGATGATGATGCAATAAAGTATAACCGGCAACACCTCGTAGGAACTTCATTTCACTTACTTGAATTTTTCTTTTTATACTGGGTTTAATGACCAGTTAACTTCATCTCTTTTAGCTCCAAATATTTTCCTAAGAAATTTATTCTCAAACACCCTCAATCTCTGTTCCTCTCTCAAAGTGAGAGTCCAAGTTTCACAAACATACAGAAGAACCGGTACTAATAATAATTGTTTTATAAATTCTAACCTTCAGATTTTTTTTACAGCAGACTAGATGACAAAAGCAACCTGAGGACACGCCACGTCGTGGTGATAATATGAAGTATGCACATTAAAATTAAATGATATGTCAATCTTCATTAAATTATGGTATTTACTTAACTTTAATCCTTGCTTTCTCTGTTTTTAATAAATGGCGCTTGGCCTGCTATGGCTCTGAACCCTTCACTTGGAAAAATATTTTGTTTCGGTAGAAATATTTCTTCCTAAATACAAGATTTGATGTGTCTGAGTTCCTTATCCAAAACCCCCTTACGCAATTTTAATTTCAATTACTTTCGTTACTTTCGGAAAACCCTGTTACAATTGTAAGTAAAAACCGTCACCAGAGGAGTAATATTTTTATCGACTTTTTTCTCTTTCTCTAGAATTTGTAGCCTATTTGAAAACTGAAATATTAAGTTCCATTCCATTCTGTTTATACAAATAATCATTCAGGGATCAGTTTGAGCTGGTGTTAATTACACAAGTAAATGTGAGAGTGACATTCAATTCCAGTGGATGTTTCCTTGCTGCGATTAGAAGAGCGATGTTGGTTGTCTTTCTCATTAGCATGGAAGCACTCCGGTGTCTCGGTGTTTCAAAAGATATAAAATCCAATTTTCTTATGTCCAAAGTTTTATAGCACATCATCATAGTGAGTAATGGATACTGCATTATTAATGAACCACAAATTGGGTCTTTCGGACTATAGATGTGTCATTTTGAAATATGAAGTCTGGAACTATTAATCGTGGGCTGAAAGAAAGAAACTGTGTTTGAGTAGGAGTAATTTATACTCTTAATACTCTGCATTATTTTACACTTTGCTAATTACTTTCCCCACTACTATTATCTTAGAGCAACTCGCTCGATTTCACCGCTACCACAAAACAAAACAAATGAAATAGAGTTGAAACTGAATCAAAATATATCAAGATAACGTTTAACATTTTAGCAAGACGGAATTCATAATTATGAGAATACAGTTAAAGGAAAATAAATTATATTAAGTAAAATGAATTAAATTAATCAGTATAACAATTTGTCACCGGCGTAGCTCAGCCCTAGCGCATTTACGTAGCGATTCCAGGCTAGCCTTGGACGTGGGTTCGATTACCGCTTGGGGTGATTACTTGGTTATTTTCTTTCAGAGATTTTACTCAACTGTAAGGCAACTGTTGGGTAAACCCAATTCCAACGACGTTAGGTAAACTACCTATTTACAATACATTTTAAAGATTCAGATAAGCCAGTTATAATATTATTATTTAAAAATATTGTGATTCAGTCTTGTGACATCAATTTTACATAATCTACAATATAGTTTATTTTACATAAATTTGTTGTGAACTTTTTGCCGTAAGTCCGGCATCTTCAGACAAATGAAAAGAATTTAGATTTCATAATTATGAAGAAACTGCAATTGCATAAATATATTAAGTGACTATACATATAGTGTGTACAAAAGGTTACATGAGTAATATGTATATTGTTATACATAGTTACAAAATGTCAATGTTAAAATTACATGGATTAAAATACATATCAAAATGTTAAATAATGGTGTACTTAGGTTAAAAACAATATTATTTTGTAAATAATTTTAAATTTATAGCTTGCGTTTTATGTTGATGTGAATAATTTCACGGAATTTTTTGTATATTGCGTTATATACTGTATATATATATATATATATATATATATATATATATATATATATATATATTCACACACACATTGATTACAATTGTCAAGACGCAGTATATTTTATTTCGTAATTTTATAAATTAATGACTGTATATTCAATGTTAAAATGTTAGAACTCTAGTTGATAAAAGACACAAAAATATTTGTGACCGATATGTCTAAATAAATATTAAGTTGTAATTCATTGCTGTGTTTTTGCAGGAATGGAGTGAAGTTACAGATAATGGTGTGTGGTAAGTTGATCATATCATTTCTGTATGTTGTAATTTGAGCCAGATACTAGGCTTTCCTAACTGAACGAATAAGTTATTTTCATAAATGCTTTTAGGTAAATGCAATTTTGACTTGTGATAGATACTCAAACCCATAATTACTTGACTAGGGTGAACTGTAGAACTATTTATTTATTATTTAATCTACCGAAATATATATATATATATATATATGATGTTTCCATGCAGATATTCTGCGTCATCGTACGATGGAAGAGTAATGGAGCGGACAAAAAATTCTCTCCGGCACCGGGGTTTGAACCCGGGTTTTCAGCTCTACGTGCTGATGCTTTATCTACTAAGCCACACCGGATGTGATTTAAGACGACGCTTATTCCGTCGGATCCCGGCCAATCAGTCACTCATAACGAGTGCACCTCCGCACATATGTGGACGTTATTCCTACGTTCATAGACATCTATGATGCAGTGCAGAGGGCGGCCACTAGAGGGAACCCAAGAGGTGGAACTTAAACTGAGACTATTCGATCCGACACCGGAATGGGAATATGGTGTGGCTTAGTGGATAAAGCATCAGCACGTAGAGCTGAAGACCCGGGTTCTAATCCCGGTGCCGGAGAGAATTTTTCTCCGTTGCACTACTCTTTCATTGTAGAACTATTGATGTTGGACTGTCTACATCAGGCCTGCACAAGGTTTGCGCTCTCCGAGCCGGCTCACAGCGCATGAGCGGAATGCAGATATTAGCTGCGCTCTGTATAAGGGTGGACTGGAAGAAGGGGTGATCTCGTACAAAATATACACAAAAGGAAGTATTATTACGAGTGTTTATGAAATGAATTCCCGTTCAGTGTTTGCAAAACTATCTTGGACTATTATTAATTAATAAAAAATATTTATTTTACAAAAACAATAGAAATTCTATAGCTACTTAAATGTACAATATCATTTTGTTATATTTTTATTTATCAGTACATCAACACGAGGTTTTATGCTATTGGCAGCTGATAGGAACAGTAGCCTACTGATCGTAATGAAACATCAGTTACAGATGTTCGATGCCTCCTTATTAAAGTTGAATATAGAAAAGAGTTGCTCACGAATATAAATGTTGAGCCTAACATAGCAATCATTTTCACAGCCAGCCTGTGTAGTCTTGGATATTATTGCTAATGTTTAGTCTTGTAAAACTCAACCAGGCTAGTACTATTATTCAAACGATCTTTAGCCCTTAGGTCACATTGAAGATCAATAAGTTCGAGCTGTAAATCGTTAAATGTTATGTTCCGTCTTTTAGATTCCTCCATACTGTACTGTAGCAGTAGGTAAGCAACGTGAAACAGTTACTGAGAATAGGGCTACACACTACACTCCACTAGATAGCTGTGTGGTCGTTTCCCTCTCCTCTACCTACAGCAAGTCTATGTCATTCTGACGTATCTTACTCTCAGTTTCGGCGAGCGGTAAATACGGCTCTCCCGCTCCGAAGGAGCGCGCGCTCTCGTTGAGCGCTGTTTGTGCAGGTATGGTCTACATTCTATGTGATTCTTCCTTCCTTCTTGCTTTTGGGTGTATACTGTCATTTGGAGACAAACTCTACTTCATCATGTGGTTAGCATCGCTCAAGTTTTTCGTCTTGAGACACTATAAGCAACACAATTCAGAGTTTCAGGGAAATGAAGTACATTTCTCTCACCGGAAATCTCATCCACAAGCCCGGTACCGCAGACCTGTGGGAGCGGTAAAAACACGTCAAAGCTTTGGACGTTCCTAGTGTCACACCATTAAAACAAATCCTGTGGAAATATAGCCGTGTGGCCCCTTGTTTCCTTGAAGCGGCTCAAATCCATCAGAGTGTCACCAAGACATGAGGTACTCCATATTGCAGCGTCGAGAAACTCCAGAAAACACCCAAGAATAACAAACGAAGCTACTGATGGAGAATGATGGGAAAGGGGGAAAGAGAGAGGAAAACAAGGGACAGTCAAGAAAAGATGGCGGGAGGGGAAGAGAGAGAGAGAGAGAGGTGGCGAAATATAAATGAGATAAAGAGGAAGTATGGCATAGAAGATGAAATGGGATGAGGTGGAGGGAATATAATAATGTAGTTATACGTCGCGAAAGAAGAGAAGGGGGTGGAGCCGGAGGAGAGAATGGAAAGTTGTGGGTGGTGTGGGAGTGGGGGAAGTGACATATAGCGGAAACATAAAAGAGGAGACGCTAGTAGTAGCACACGACGCGTCGGCAACCTGAATGCTACGGCCCGCAGCCTGAAAAAATATTTTAACGGCACGGTTTGTGGAGTAGGCTTATCTGTCTTCGGCACTTCCGCGTGACGAGCGTGTTGCGTCCTACTGGACGGACTGCTGACATGTCGGTGCTGCTAATTCTTTGCTTTACAAGCTTGCTTTCACACTTAAAAGTCTATTACAGTTCTTCACTAATTAATTCTCTGAAAATTTTACCAAGGATGGGGCATAAGTCATGGCAACTTTAAAAAATCTTGAAATGTGTAAATGAAAGGGCAGAAAATGTGTACTAGGCCTATATTAAATTCCAGAGAGAAAAAAATACTGAGATAAATTTTGATGCAATAGTAATATACGTTACAAGAGCGGTATGTTGACGTTTTCATGTTCGAGGAAAAGATTGAAAAAGCGAAACGTAGTTGAGCTTTTTTAATTTCCGAGAACATGAAAACAAACATACCGCTCGTGTATCGTACATTATTTTGTTCGAAGATCGTTTATTACATACCTGAAAGACGAATTTCTAATTAGTTGCAATGAAATCTCCATGTTGGTTTCTGTTTAATGACGGCAACTTCGGAAAACCAAAATATCTTTCTTCAACATTGTTGCTATAAAATGTTTTCTGTGTTTACTATACTCCAGCAGGCCGTGATATACGTCTGTCTTTTTTTTCCCCAGTCTGTAAATGCGAACTTAAAACAAAGGGTAAGGTTATGTAATGATTTATTTTTCATTTTAATATTTTAACAATATTATTTATATAACATATTGAAGTAATAACATCGGCATCTGGAATCTTGTTGATTTTTTCACGGCTTCCTTAATGTTACTTGTATCAGGAATGCAATAAGTTTCGTGGAGTGGTAGACTTTACTTAATTTTTGCAAATATTTAAAAACAATAATTAACATTGCAATTTAGGTGAAATTGCAGTGGTAAGTTTCCAATTTATAATTATTACTATGTTAAACGTCTCTAAAAATAATATGTTAAAAGCCTAAAGCAGTAAAATGAATGTCGCGCTTAAGCGGTAAGAAGAGGGAAATTGTTATGTGTGTTACGTTGGGAATACTGAATGTGGTATTTCACACTTACCGCGTATTGGTTCTGTGCGGAAAACAAGCAAATACGCACGATCTCGCACAAAAGTCTATTACAATTCTTCACTAATTCTCTGAAAATTTTACCAAGGATGGGGCATAAGTCATGGCAACTTAAAAAAATCTTGAAATGTGTAAATGAAAGGGCAGAATATGTTTACTAAAGTCGCGACGCTGTTATTCCCGGCATGACTCCTCCTCTTTGCTTACGTCTTAGAAAGTGAAGGCTCTATAAAGTCTAGGTAGGTATTAGCGTTCGCCATTTTTGGTCTTTCGTTGCCGAGCTACCAGACAAGAAATCTGTTTGCCACACCATTAAACATTATCATGTCGTAGCTCCTATGATAATAAATCAAACGCACTGTAATTAGGAAATCATTGAGCGGGAAATAACGTCCTCGTGTGCTTTCTGCGACCGCCAACGAAAGAGCCAAAATGGCGGGCGATTATATTAAGTATTTATCGAACCTTAGGAAGTGAATAACGTCATCATCGGCGAATCACAAGACGCACACGTTTAAATGTAGCCGACTTGCAACGTGATTGGCTGCCGGAAATAAGAGCGACGGGACTATATATTGAATTCCAGAGAATAAAAATACTGAGATAAATTTTGATTAAAAATGTGTTACGCTGCTGTGATACGTAACGTGATTTGTCATCTTATTGCAGTACGCGAACTCTCCACGTGCGTTCGGTACAGTCTGTTAATAAGGAAATTACGAAATTAGTTTTAGTTACACTGCTCCGTCGATATAGCAGAAAGCCAATGTCTACTTAGACATAATACGCGGAAAAAATCCTCTGCAACCGACAAGCATCTTTAAAATCCAGGAATATTATGGCAGCAAAAAATCGATTATACGGAAATGGATATTTAAGAGCTATTAATTCATTTTAAAAAAAGATAATCTGATGAATCGTTAATACTAATTAATTCTATTTCCTAGAATATATCTATCTATAAAATGCAACAATAAATAAATGAACAAACAAAAATAGGTAAATAAATAAGTAAATAAATAAAAGAACTAAATAAATAAAAATACATACATTAAAATGGAAATATAAAAATTTGAAATTTATCTTTTGAATACGTGGAAAAATTCTAATACCTGGAGCAACAGTAACAAAATATGAAGAGTCCACTGCAAGAATGATGGATGTCACTTTCTTGTCGAAAATGAACCAAGACTGTCAATGCATAGCTTAAGACATATAGAATGTACATAGAGAGTTATATGGCATTAACACTGATGGTCATTGTCCAGTAATGATCGGAAAATCACAGTTAAGCTTTGAGCGCTAAGCATTTCAAACTTTCAATTGCTTCTCCTGCAAAATGTATTCCAAATGACATCCATCATTCTTGCAGTGGACTCTTCAAATATAAATGATAGTCGGGAGGAAACGCCTGTTACTATTCGGTTGAGAAGCTTTTATCATCCAGTCTGCTGTCAAAAAATCTGAAAGTTAGAATTTATAAAACAGTTATATTACCGGTTGTTCTTTATGGTTGTGAAACTTGAACCCTCACTTTGAGAGAGGAACATAGGTTAAGGATGTTTGAGAATAAGATGCTTAGGAAAATATTTGGGGCTAAGCGGGATGAAGTTACAGGAGAATGAAGAAAGTTACACAACACAGAACTGCACGCAGTGTATTCTTCACCTGACATAATTAGGAACATTAAATCCAGACGTTTGAGAAGGGCAGGGCATGTAGCACGTATGGGCGAATTCAGAAATGCATATAGAGTGTTAGTTGGGAGACCGGAGGGAAGAAGACCTTAGGGGCGGCCGAGACGTAGATGGGAAGATAATATTAAAATGGATTTGAGGAAGGTGGGACATGATGATAGAGAATGGATTAATCTTGCTCAGGATAGGGACCAATGGCGGGCTTATGTGAGGGCGCCAATGAACCTGCGGGTAAAAGCCAGTAACTATTTAAGTAAGATATATTAATAAAGAAAGAAAGGGAAAGAAAAATTACGTTAATCTCTCTAGCAATATACTTAATATTTGCGCCGTTTCCAAGGCGTTGACTAACACCAGGGTGCGAATTAAGAATTTTGATGAAGTGGGGATAGAATCCTTGATAGAGAATGCCACACATAAACTTATTATTACCCTCATTCGATACAGCTCAACGCTTGATCGAACTGAATTGCTTGTCTTGTATCTTGATCATAATAATAATAATTAGGCTATATCCATGAGCAGGCTTAAGATAAGATGTGTAATTCCTAAGTTAATGACTATTGTCAGCTTTTCCGTTGATGATAATACATCAATATTATTTTCTTTGCTTACTTTATACTTTATAAAGTGCACTCGTATTAAAACAATGAAATTATATTTCGTGAGGGAGGTATAGAAGTTGTATGTATGTATGTATGTATGTATGTATGTATGTATGTATGTATGTATGTATGTATGTATGTATGTATGTATGTATGTATGTATGTATGTATGTATGTATGTATGTATGTATGTATGTATGTATGTATGTATGTATGTAAGGTAATTCGGGGGAAGACGCCACAACTAAGGTATTCCTTGGCTATACAACTCAAACCTGAAGTGATAAGGCAATACAAACAAATTTATCGTATTTTTCAATTATAATTGGCTCTGTATAATGATTGGTTCCTTTGCAAGTGCGTATATTGTTAACAATTTTTCATGTTAAAAGAACTCGTGTCAGGGTGGCATCTTTCCCCGTATATACGGGGAAGATGCCACTTGTTATGGGGTAAGATGCAACAACACAGTAAATGGCATACATAAAATAAACATTGGAATATTTTATGTGTATTTTATTACAACTACAGAGAAACATCTATGAAATTAATTATAAACTTGTTTCATGATTATTTTGCAAAAATTGATTAATTAGGACACAATTCTGAATGTTAGTACGAGCCTGCACCACATTTCATTCACTGCGAATTATCACCACTCCAATCTTCGTGCAACCATTTCTTGCATGCGATGCACTGAATCCGGTCACACTTGGAACCTTTCTTAGCGTAAAAGTGTCCAGAACAAACAACAAAAATCATCTTCCTCATCAAAACTATTACCACTGTCATCGTGACTAATTTCGTCACCAGAAGAAGAAGAAGATGAACTTACAAATCTCTTTTCTTTTCTTGATTGGGAAGGTTTCTTTTCTTTCTGGCCTTTTCCCGCATAGTTTCTCTTCTCTGTGGTGTAGTTGAGATATCCGCTGTTTGTTTTTTACGCCCAAAGAGTTTAGATTTCCTTACTTGAGGAATAGGGCTGATTTTTTCCAGAATTGAAATACCGTTATCTGTTCTGATGGAAGCAACTATTGATGTAGATCTACTGCCACATGCTCCGCTAGTGGAAGGACCTGGTGAACATTTAGTAAGGTTTGAAGATTCCATTCTTCATTTCAGAGTTCTGTATGGAATGCCACACATCCTCGCTGCATCCCATAACGATTTATGTCCACACTTTTCATCTTCAGCAGCTCGAATCAAATTTTATTTTGACTAAGATGTCCGATCTGTTTTTATTTTGCAGTCTCAAGTCATCGTCTGCATAGAAATGAAATGTGTATTACATTTTTAATCATTGTTACCTTTTGTAAAGTATCAGGGAATATGTAAAATAATATAATGTAAAATATTATCAAATAATAACCTTTCCACAACATAATTTACGGGTTAAATAATGTATTTCTTAACCATGTTGCGTCTTCCCGCAGTTACAGGGGGAAGACGCCACTCTCACTTACTTGCCTACTGCCGCAAGGTTGCTGCCGTAGCTGCATGCCTCGTGTGCGTAACAAAATGCACAACTCACGTATGTAGCAGATATCCCATTTAAAATAAAACATCAGTCTATGAACCTTAAATATAAGCAACGAAATATTATAAAGTGTGTACTCACCAGACTATATTCTCACAAGAGCCAAAATAACGGCGATGAAAAACGATAAAATAAGGCAAATGCACACGCTACGTGTCCACCCCGTCAACACTCTTCAAACTAGAGGATCAGCGTTGTCAATTGCTGACACATAAAAGAACTGCAAACAAAGTTGTATCTTCTCCCGAATTACCTTATATATATATTTATTCACACTGCAATGGGTATATACCCGGTGGCAGGGTAACTAATTACATTCAATAATGACAATAATAAACTTATTAATTAAACATACAATTAATAATACTAATAATTAATACTAACAATAATTTATAATAATAATAATAATAACAACAATAACAACAACAACAGGGAATATCCTAAATTAAATGAAACGATCACTTAAAGTAACATTTAAAATAAGTCTAATTCGTATCTTAAAACTAAGATCGAACTAAAACCCGCGAGTATGATATGTTCATATCTGCACAAATACCTTTCAACATTACACTCATTTCGCTGTCAACTCACTCACTGCACTGGAACTATGACACATTTCACTGATTCTATCCTGATTTCACTAACACTTCAAAAACATTTCACTGTTATCAAAAACATTTCACTGTTTTCCCTGGCAGTAATGTTAATATGAATTTATGAGAGGAGGATAACCTTCCAAAGGGGGAAAATCCCCCCATCCCCCCGTTAATTCGCACCCTGACTAACACTGTATTTAGACGTGAACGTGTTTGTGACATGATGCCTCACCGGTATGCGGGGGCCTGGATTATCGTCACAACAGACCACGTTGCACTGTTTTGCTGTTTCTTTAACTCAAACACATTCTACTAAATTGGCGAAGAAGTGTAGGACTATGAAGACAGGCATTGAATTCTATAAAGTAATTCACTTTTTCTATAATACCATATTAAAGATTAGTCAGATTTTTCCACATAAGATTACGTAAGGTAATTTTCTTTTCATTGCCCGCGCCGGGAATCGAATCACGGACCGCATGTATGAGAATCTTATACAGTATCCGTAGATCCAAGGCGACAGACGTTTGATTCGTTGATGCTCTATTTTACGTACTCGTTCCTCTATTTACACATCCACGCTTCAATTTTCATCTTTTAATACTTAGCAAATGAATTAGGCCTACTTAATCGTTCATATATTCACTTGCTCTTTCAAAATTTATTCATCCATATTAATTTTAGGTGACTTCCTTTAATTAGAGCAGATACTATTTAAAGTGTAGCAATAATTAAATAGGCAGAAAAGGGGCCTGAAAATTCACCTATCAAATAAGACTTTATGAGAGAACTGTGGAACATGTGTTTTGATTTAGTGTTTGCTTGAAGACTATATTAATATTACGTCCACATCAGAAATGCAAATTGCAGGTCACTTGTAATGAAACGAAACGCAAGCCAACTGGAGTGGAATGTAGTGGTGCTAGGGATTTCCATAAGATCTTGCAGGTACTGTGATATTTCTAGGGCAATGCATAGGGGAGTAAGTCTTTCTTCCTGTGTGGAATATTGCCTCCGGAATGCTGAAGAATATTAATATAAAGCACGGAAAGAGCAAGAAGACCAATCTCTGCATAACCCAGACGCAATAAAACTGTGGCACCAACCATTCCTTGACTGTGCACATCACGTCCATTGGCTTTTACCAGCCTCCCTTCTCTCTCATAGTCTGCATGAAATTTCTATGTACTTAGATTTTTCTGTTGAAACTTGCAGTTCCTTTTTATGTACTTACTTTTATTTTGTTTCTTTTATTTTATGTTATATTCTGTTCTTTATTTGTTTTATTTCTGCACTTTTCCTGCCTTATTTTATGTCAGTTTTTTCTTTTTCTCACTTTCTTCCTCGCGTTTTTTCTTTATTTTTTTCATTTGTACCTTATTTCATTCTCTTATCTTCGTTTCTTTGCCTGTCTGCCATGCTTGTCTACCCGCCCGTCCATCCGTCCGTCAGTCCATCTATCCATCTATCTATACAGAGTGTTTCATAGTTCAATGCACAAACTGGGGATGCTAAGGAAAATATTTTTTTCAGGCAACATGGGGTAAGCCACGCATGTCAATTGATGCCCACAGGAGCAAGCGCGCGCTTTAGAGCCCAGGAGAGCCTGAGCATTTTACAGCGGAAAGGAAAGAGACAGACGAAAGAGGTGGTTTATGCCGCTTGGTCGAGCTATATTCAGGGATGGCCAGCACTGATTCAATAGATAAAGGGAAGGGGACTTATTAAAACTGTATCCATGTTAATTTTTAGATTTGCCTAAGAAGTATAAGTGCATTATAAGAATGTAAGTTTTAATTTTAATGCTCATTTTTCACAAGTTTAATTTTTTTATTCAAAAGAAATATTTTCTCAACTTTTCGTATAGAAAAGTGAAATTTTCAGGTATAGGCCTATTTATTTAGTAGCCTTATAGAATGTTTTCGTAAATCTAATATACCGTATATACGTATTACTGAAGATAGTGTATGGAAATTTTTGAAAATATTCGCATGGAAATTGTTTGTAAGGAAATGAATTAACAAAGCAACTACTGTTACATCATAAGCAAAAGATACGTGCCCATGTGTTGTAAAAATGTCAGCTCTATAGCTTCAGCAGATTTCGAGAAAATAATTTAATATTCTGATGATAGGAAGTTGCTCACAAATATCACCTTAAAAGCATAATGCGATAAGAGTTTTGTTATATAATATTAGTTACACTTAAAACAGATACAGTACCTAGGTAACTTTGCTTTGTACTGTAATATTGTTTTGATTTGTTTATTGCTTATTTTTGTAAGGCTAAAGATACCACCAATATAAATTCCAACTTATCAAGTCATACTCAAGCTCTTTCTTTGGAATATCACTTTCTTTATGAATAATGTGTTTCATTCACTTAATACAGTATAATTATACTACTATGGAATTTAAATGAATATTCCTTCTTAACTCTCTATTACGTTATTAACATTTAAAACACAAGTGGAATATAGAAAATATTAAACAGAAAGAAGCCATATAACAATAACGACATAAAATTTCACGTTCCGTTTGAAGTTTGTGCACCACTGTTTTCTTAATCCAACAGGTTGCTTATTCATATACACAACCCTTCCTCTTTCCATACTTAGCGCTTGCCGCCCGCGCACGACGTCAAGGTCAGAAAAATGCGCTTGCTTTGACATCAATGCTCTACGCGAAGATAGTGCTGCGCATGATTAGACAGTCTCCGGAGCAGTTGTTTGCACGCTTTCATTCGGAGACCTCCGATAACTCCTACTTTCCTTTGAACAAGACAGCAGGTTGTGTATGTGCTGTAGCGCTGAGGTATGCTTTCCGCTGAGCATTATTTCAATCGGATCATGTAGTGCAGTGGTCGGCGTCTTACGTCATACTTATGCAGGGGCAGTTCATTAGAGCATTCCTCCACACGCATTCACTTCAGGGAGAACAGGCAGAGTACATACGTAACTGTCGATCAGCATGTGTGATTCCAAACCATTAAACGCAAAGAGTGTAGCAAAATGAACATTTGTAGAAGAATGGGAAGAGAAATTCTTTTGTTGTGCACAGAAAGAAGATGTAATATGTTTATGTTTAAACTATGTCAAAACAAATAAATTATTCGATATTGATTTTGACGTGAATGCATGAAGTTCTTGTTGAGATTATCTAACATTTTTAGCGTAAGACATAGTTTAAAGATTCTTCGCTAGGTGCTGCAATACTGAAGCGTACGAGTATTGCCATCTGTCGAGTGTTGTATAATCTACTTGCAAGTGACTAAGCTATTAGCGTTGTCAAATACAAAATAATGAAACACGGTTAATATAATAAAAAGAACTGTGTAAATCTCTTGTCACATTTGTTATGATAATTTACAAAATTATTTCAATTGCTAATGGAATTATATTTTTAAAATGTGCTAATTTCTATAATAATTCAGTAATTATAGTTTAATTCCTCCATTTTCTCTTTCTAATTGCTGTTTCCCTTTTCTTCTCGGTATATACATCTTCACGTACAGATCTTTTCTTATGCCTCTTAGTCATTCCCTTCTCTTGTTCCTCCCTCTTTAATTCCATTTAATGTTGATTTTTTTGCTCTTCTGAAAGCCTCCTCCCATTGTTTCTGTCACCTTTTTTTGTGTTTCCCTGCATTTCTGCTACACTTTTGTTCTTCCCTTTGTTCCTCATTATCTTATTTCTTCCAAAGTCGTGGCTAATATTTTCCATTGTTATAAACTTTCTCCAACTCCTCCTAATAGCTTTCAAATTGTGTAATAACTTTCAGAGAAGATGAATGTCTCCCCGTACCAAGTTTTAATATCTGTGTAAAGGTTCTTCCGGATACAAAAGTATTTTCCCGCCTCATCAGAAGGCAATTTTCTTTACTTTTCTTCTCCACTATAATCGCGAAGGAAAGTTTAGTATTTAGTGTTAAAGTGAAGTTATTCGGAAACGATTACACAATGAGTGAAGTTGGAGTTACGTGTAGAGCAAGTTTTACAGAGTTGCTTATCTTTCTATTCTGAAATTGCATTGAATGGAAGATATACTATTAATGTGTTCTTTAGAAAAATGTTTAAACATTTTTTATTTACTACAAAAAAGTAAGAGTTTTCCAGTACTATGTTACCAAATTAGTTTGTAATGTTAGGCCTATAGTGTGTTGCACGACTTTATTATTGCTACGAACGCAATGCGTGTATAAAGTTTTATACTAATTTAATACACTATTTCTATGTGTACAACAGCATTATAAGAGAATTAATAAACAGGAAATAGATAAATAAGACATCAAATTTCTAATAAATTACTTTGAAACATTAGCCTGCAAAGTACTTGTGATATCATTGTTTGGTTTGTTGAATTTATTCACATTGCTGCTAAACCTCGTAATAATAAATCTGTAGCCGAAATTTTTCTGGTAATTTTCGATTTTCCAAAAATAATTGGTCCTAACATATATAATTAACCATCCTGAAACCGAAAATCGCTTTTTTGAAATTTTTGTTTGTATGTCTGTCTGTCTGTATGTTTGTTACCTTTTAACGCAATAATGGATGAACGGATTTCGATGAAAATTGGAATATAAATTATGTTCGTTGTAACTTAGATTTTAGGCTATATGGCATTCAAAATACATAATTTAAAAGGGGGGTTATAAGGAGGCCTGAATTAAATAAATCGAAATATCTCGCTTATTATTGATTTTCATGAAAAATGTTACATGACAAAAGTTTCTTTAAAAATAATTTGCGATAAGTGTTATTCCTTGAAAAATTTTGATAGGACTGATATTTAATGGGATAAATGAGTTTTAAAATTAAAATAACTGCCATCTAAGGCCGTATAATGAAATAAAAAACAAATAACTTCGTCTATAAGGGGCCTTGGACAGCAACAATCGAAAGCTATGAAACATAGCCTACAGAGAATGTTTCTGTGTTTGTATGAAGTAATATCGGAAGCTAAATTAACCGATTTGTATAATTAATTATTATTTTACCATTGGAAAGTGTAGTTTCTCTAGATGGACATAATGCTATAATGTTATTACAGTAACTTCTGATATAATATAATATAATATAATATAATATAATATAATATAATATAATATAATATAATATAATATAATATAATATAATATAATATAATATAATATAATGTAATAGATATAATATATGTAATGTAATATTGCATAACATAATTTAAGTTATTTGAAGGGTTCAGAACCATAGTGGGCCAAGCGCCATTTACTGAGTACGTAGAAAACAAGGGTTAAAATTAAGTTATTACCATAATTCAATGGAAACCTATAACAAGTAAAATAAAGTATACACATTAAATGTAAATGATGTCAATGTTCATTAAACTATGGTTGCATGTAATAAAAATTAGAAACATGTTAAAGGAATTGTCATTGCACCAATGAGCGGTCTCTGTACCAAACTGATCGCATTTTAATTATTCGGATGCAATTTAAATTAAGTAACATATTAAACGATTTATCCTTCTATCAAACACAAATGTTCCCTGGATCAAATGTCCTATTTTAATTATGTAATTACTTTATATTTACTTCTAACGGGTGCAGCTAGTATGGAAATAAATCTACTAGCACATACGTTGCAACAAGGTTATAAAATATAATATTGTGTTTAATTCTCGAAAAATTTCGTGAATACTACGCAAGAGAGAAATTTATTAAATTATTATTGGAGTAAGAAAACGAAAGATATTTCAGAACCAGTGGTACTGGAATAATTTATTTGGGAACACATCAATTGTTTAAGTTTTACATTTCATTCGATGAATATTTTACCATGTTTACAAGAACAGGTAAATTTATTAAATACAGTGGACTCTCCTAAGTTCGACTGAACAGAATTGAAAGTTCAGTCCAATAAGGGTAGTGGGTGTGGCAGGTGAAATGAATACAAATCTTTATTGGTTATCCATCAACGAATACAGTACTGTACTTGCATTTCCTGCCCGCCCCGAGACTTGTGTATGCGCTTCTAGTACCACAGAGGGTTTCGACAGTTCCGTCTCACAAACGGCACAATTCTCAAATAGAAGAAGAGTTCACTAATTTAAAATCAGTGATTAAATATGGATGTCCTAATCAATAAAATATTCTGTTTTCCTATAACAGAAGTATCACTACAAGACACAGAACTAATTCCCATTCAAATGGTAAACCCATTTCTTAGTGTCCGTATAGGGGCGTGTCTAATTCTCCTACGTAAGCAGTCGAACTATAGAATGTCGAACTTGTTTTCTGTCGAACTTAGGAGCTTCCACTGTATTATACTTCATTTTTAAGTTTAATTCTGTTTCATTCAGAAAGTAAGCTTGCATTATTGATTAATAAAATATTTACTTCATTTTACAGATTCATTTCTTATTAATATTGATATTATGGAGTGACAACGTTATACATATCCTACTTAATGACGTAATTGTTGCTATAACAATTGTATTGTAAGTGTGCCATAAAATACTATTTTATGATCTATTTTAAGCAACATTCATTCAGTGTGTTCTGACCAAGGACACGTCTTTCACTGCAAACCCAGCTTTCTCAAATCTTTCCTATTTTCTGCTTTCCTCTTTGTCTCCTCATATTATGATCCATATATGAGGCGTTCAGAAGTCAACATGATTAACTCCTTTTCCAAAGATTTTGAGATATTCAAGGTTAGAGTTAAATATACATACTTGATTCTGTTTTGTAGTCAAGAAGAATATTGCATTCTGTGGGCTTTTTACTGAACTATGGAATTAATCACATTGACCACTGAAAATATGGTTAATTTAATACATTGCCAACTTAGAAACTCTGAAATAACCCAAAGTGGAGTTAATCATGTTGACTTCTGAACGCCTCATATCTTAATGTCGTTTATCATGTGGTATACTCTTCTCCCGTTCACTGTACAGTAGAGTCTCGTTAATTCGAACTATGCTAATCCGAAAATCTGGTAAATCCAAACAAAATTATTTTAAGAAAAAAAACAAATTAATTGTAGTAGTACAAAGTAATGAAAAGAAAAAAATGTATAAATTCACTCAAATTCTTTTACTTTAAAAAATTATGAAAATAGCACATTCAAGGGTACTTACAACAATTAGTGTTTTCTGTACATAATTACTCATCTGTCGTGCTCAGTAATTTTCTGTTGTAATGAAGTGAACGTGTTGTTTGTGATTCTAAAAATAGCAACAGGGTACTCCCACCACCGTCTCTCAGCGCTCGTGAATAGCATGCATTGCATTACAGGAAATATTTTAGTTAATCCGAAAATCTTGTAATCCGAATAGGCCTTGGTCCCAATTAGTTTGGATTAACGAGACTCTTATATATAGACGTCTGGGGCCATGAGATTCGGGCAGCAGGAAGGATACGGGAATGGAGTTCCACGAAAAATTATTCGATCTCAAAAGTGTCGTTGCAGAAGAGCAACTGACTCCCGCGATGTGGGCTGTAGCTCCATCTTGCTGCATCCATTGTCGTTGGAGGGGTAAGTTTCTGGCGAGACAAAAACGGCAAAAATCCCTCACGAATGTGGTAATAATGACGTATCTGTAGAGTATTTACCTGGTTTACTGCTTTTGGATTCTTTGTAGCGTCCTCGAAGAAATAAGAGTCCAATATTCCATGACCGGATACGGCGTTCCAAATCGTAACCCGCGCAATATGCAGCAGAGGCGATTTCTCAGGGCATGCTATGCTTGCTGCGCAAGCCCAATATTTTCGTAGAATGTGTATTTCTCAAAATGGCGTTACGTACATTAAAATTTATTTTGATTTTTGGAATACTGTATAGGCGTAACCATCTGCAGGTTGCACACCGCAAGTATCGCAACGCTTGCTCTTTTCTTGGAGCTACAGGGAAGACGTAGAAATAGCGAGAATATGATGCGCGCGCAAGTGCCTTCTTCCTTAGTCCGTCCTAGGCGCACATGCTTCTGTTGTGTGTTGTTAGAAGCTCTGATCCCAGAGCTACACCAACGACACAGAGCAGTATTGGCAGCGGGAATGTGCTGTGCAATATAATTGTGTGAGAGGAATGCATGTGTTAGCCGCTGCATGTAGGCCTATTATTAATTCTTGCAATGAGTTCGGATTTGTGTGTCATTGAAACCTTATTATTAAATCCATTTTCCCGAAGGACTATTCAAGAGAAGACAGACATTATAGAGAATATGTGCGCTCGTTCAGTGCAGCTCAATACAACAACATGCATTGGTTGGCAAGGTCGAAAAAACTAAATAAACTGTTTTGTTGGCCATGTTTGTTATATTATATCGAACTTCTACATCTGATAAGCGAATATGATCCATGACTCATAATGATTTCATAATTATAAAATAAATTATTTATGTGAGTCTGATTATTTTTATGAATGATGAATTATTATACCCTCCCATCTTCCCCTATGAATAAAAGAGCAAACCTAACTTTCGTGACTAGCATTCGCCCCTGATGTGCAGTAATTTCAGTATAACGACATCAGGTAGTTAAAACCCTAAAAAAAAAAAAAAAAAAAAAAAAAAAAAAAAAAAAAAAAAAAAAAAAAAACGAGTTATTTGTCCGTTGGTGAAGTCATCAAGGTGAATATGGCTTTTATCTGAAAAAATATATATATATTGCAGAAGAACTCTGGATCCTGACACGTCATGGACAACACTCAGCTACAATACTGTAATCGGGCTCGCTCATCCCTTTCTGTTAGACGCTGAACAACTTGAATGCGGTATGTAAATCTACCCGGCTCTTTAAACATCCGTCGTACAGACCTATCACTCAAACCAAGTTTCAGCGATGTTCGTCGTAGACTACGCTTTAGGGACTGTAGCACTTGTTGAAGAAGTCGTCCATGATTCTCGTTTGCGGTGGCGGTTCTTGGGATCCCTGTTGTCCCCTTTCGTTGACATAAGACTGATCCCGTGTGAGGGAACTTGTCAACAGCTAACATTGTTCTGTTATTTGGTGTTTCCTTATTAAGTCGCTCCTCGTACTGTTCTTTAATGTGAAGCAAACTTCGCCCATTCTGACATCCTACTCCATATGACCGGAAATAATGTTCCACGATAAACAGCTTCTCCTCTGCTGTGAGAACCATAATTGCAGAAGTCAACACAATACTGAATTCACAATAATTATGTAAAAATATTATATACAATCAATAAATTCTTCGTTGCTAGGGAAACGTGGACAGCAGATGAGCGACAATTTCATTGTCGTTTGTTTTGCCACATACCATATGATGTACGAAAATTATTGTATATGGTGTGAACTCGCATATTTCCAGAACTTGTCTATTGCTCGTACTTCTAATTTTTCTACCCTTCTACTTTACACACAAGTTACATAAATAACTATTACTCTCTTTGGAGAATAAAAAATCAATTTCAAACTTTTCTTGAAAATATTATTTTTAGCATGTAAGTGACTTATTTTGAAGCAAGTAAAGAGATGGGTTTGGGAGTAAATCCCGAAAAGACAAAGTATATGATTATGTCTCGTGATGAGAATATTGTATGAAATGAATATATGAAATATCTGGGACCAACAGTAACAAATATAAATGATATTCGGGAGGAAATTGAACACAGAAAAAATATGGGAAATGCCTGTTATTATTCGGTTGAGAAATTTTTATCATCCAGTCTGCTGTCAAAAAATCTGAAAGTTCGAATTTATAAAACAGTTACATTACCGGTTGTACTTTATGGTTGTGAAACTTGGACTCTCACTTTGAGAGAGGAACATAGATTAAGGGTGTTTGAGAATAAGGTGCTTAGGAAAACATTTGGGGCTAAGAGGGATGAAGTTACAGGAGAATGGAGAAAGTTACACAACATAGAACTGCACGCATTGTATTCTTCACCTGGCATAATTAGGAACATAAAATCTAGATGTATGAGATGGGCAGGGCATGTATCACGTGTGAGCGAATTCAGAAATGCATATAGAGTGTTACTTGGGAGGCCGGGCGGAAAAAGACCTTTAGGGAGGCCGAGACGTAGATGGGAGGATATTATTAAAATGGATTTCAGGGAGGTGGGATATGATGGTAGAGACTTGATAAATCTTGCTCAGGATAGGGACCAATGGCGGGCTTATGTGACGGCGGCAACGAACCTCCAGGTTTTTTTAAAAGCCAGTAAGTAAGTAAGTGAAAATGTTATGAAGTCCGATAATGTAAAAGTGTTCAATTTTGTAGGCCTAGTCTACACGTTATTTTGTCAATAACTGCGTAATTTTTCAGCAGACTTAAAAAAAATCTGTGTATTATAATGTAACGTACGGATATAAAGAAACAAAATTAAAACTTTATAACATACTAGCATACTTTATAACACTTTTTTATGGCATGGAGCAATGGATAATTGGTACAGATAATAGAGTGCAAATTGCTGAAATGAAATTTTTAAAATTTGTGAATGTAAGTATTATCATGGACAGAATGCGGAACGTTGAAATAATTGAAAATTTGTAGATACAAAACATAGACGACTATAAACAAAAATCGACAGAACATCTATTTCGAATGGACGACAGCAGATTTCCCAAGTTAGATCCTGAATTGTAATTCTAGAGGAAAATATGAGGTGGAAAGGTCCTGGAATAGACGGACATCCGCTGAGACATCACCGGAACAGGCTGGTATGGCCTAATCCATGACGACGACGATGATGATGATGATGATGATTATGATGGTGATAAGGAAATGGAGGTTCTCACATTGTGAACCAATTTTCTAAACACAAGTTTTGCTAGCTTTTTTGTTTTTTTTGTACTCTGTGAAAATTTTCATGTTGCACTCGAACACAGAATGATCAAATAAATGACACTTTGTGTTTGGAAACTGAAGTAATTTCAGAATTTTTGATAGAGATCTCATGTTCGGCATCTTTATCTAGATGTTTTCTCCTGTACAAACATAGTTTAAAAATTACCGCATGTAATCACAACGGATATAATTTGTTACAGGAGTAAATTATTTTTAGAGGAGCGTACATGAAAGGCACATCCAAAAGACGCATTCTGCGCGAGACAGGTTCCGCAGCTCCTGTCAGTGGATTCCACAAGAAACATTTATGATGCGATGATAATTAAATTTCGTGTAACTGTATGACCTGGGAGAATTCCCGACGCATCATCACCCACGTGTGGCATAATCATATTTTCCACGCGTACGCATATTTCCCTCGAGTACCTTCCGGAAGTGAAGAACCGAATTCATTTCTACTTCCTCATACAGAGAAAAGTTTTAATGAGGATATAACAAAATTGTAACGCAAATCAGTTCGATTCCCATGATTCCGTTTCACAATTTCAAAATCTAATTTGAATCCAATACTGAAACTGATGTTCAATTTATTTGTAGTCTAGTTTCTATAATCCAGTTAATTCTAATAGTTCCTCAAGTATATGTCCATGTTACAGTATTTGTTATGTACGCTGTTGTACATTTATATATATTTGTATGTGTGTGTTTTGATGTGTATGTGTATTTGTATGTAGGCTATATAATGCAGTCGTGTCCGTTGTTCATCTCTTGTGCGCTGGACTTCCAACGAGACGACCCAGATTCGATCCTCGATCAGGTCTTGATGAAACTTGTAGTGGAAAAAGCAGATGTTACAAAGTATTTTATCCGGGGTGCTCCCGTTTGTCACTTTCATTCAACTAACACACTCTACTTCCCTTATTTCATCTATCATCTGCCATAGTTAAAAATAAGGAGAGTTGTACAAATTAAGCTTCCAGGTATAACTCCCTGTAAAGTTAATTTCAATAATTTCGAGTGAAAAATTGTTCCGGGGCCGAGTATCGAACCCGGGACCTTTGGTTAAACGTACCAACGCTCTCCCAACTGAGCTACCCGGGAACTCTACCTGACACCGATCCAATTTTTCCCTCTATATCCACAGACCTCAAAGTGGGCTGACAACTGTCAAGCAACTGGATCGGTGTCGGTAGAGTTCCCGGGTAGCTCAGTTGGGAGAGCGTTGGTACGTTTAACCAAATGTGTCGGGTTGGATACTCAGGCCCCGGAACAATTTTTCCCTCGAAATTATTCAAATTAACTTTACAGGGAGTTATACCTGGAAGCTTAATTTTCATAATACACGTCACTGTACGTAACAGAAAACCACAATTTAAGTCACACAGAGTTAGTGTGCACTCAATGTTGGTTGCTTGACAGTTGTCAGCCCACTTTGAGGTCTGTGGATATAGAAGGAAAAATTGGATCGGTGTCGGGTAGCTCAGTTGGGAGAGCGTTGGTACGTTTAAGCAAAGGTCCTGGGTTC
The DNA here is from genome assembly GCF_040183065.1 of Periplaneta americana. Taxonomy (NCBI): domain Eukaryota; kingdom Metazoa; phylum Arthropoda; class Insecta; order Blattodea; family Blattidae; genus Periplaneta; species Periplaneta americana. The sequence goes on along the minus strand of NC_091121.1, from coordinate 37,828,130 downwards.
GATACCCGGCCCCGGAACAATTTTTCCCTCGAAATTATTCAAATTAACTTTACAGGGAGTTATACCTGGAAGCTTAATTTGCATAATACACGTCACTGTACGTAACAGAAAACCACAATTTAAGTCACACAGAGTTAGTGTGCACTCAATGTTGGTTGCTTGACAGTTGTCAGCCCACTTTGAGGTCTGTGGATATAGAAGGAAAAATTGGATCGGTGTCGGGTAGAGTTCCCGGGTAGCTCAGTTGGGAGAGCGTTGGTACGTTTAACCAAAGGTCCTGGGTTCGATACCCGGCCCCGGAACAATTTTTCCCTCGAAATTATTCAAATTAACTTTACAGGGAGTTATACCTGGAAGCTTAATTTGCATAATACACGTCACTGTACGTAACAGAAAACCACAATTTAAGTCACACAGAGTTAGTGTGCACTCAATTTGGTTGCTTGACAGTTGTCAGCTCACTTTGAGGTCTGTGGATATAGAAGGCAAAAATTGGATCGGTGTCGGGTAGAGTTCCCGGGTAGCTCAGTTGGGAGAGCGTTGGGACGTTTAACCAAAGGTCTCGGGTTCGATACCCGGCCCCGGAACAATTTTTCCCTCGAAATTATTCAAGGAGAGTTGTAGTCTATACAATACTGAGGAGCAGGGTGCAATAAGAGAGTTAGTCTGTTGACGCTGTTATTACTTAGGCTGAGCGCACACTTACTATATCTAGTAAAACTGTTTTAAGGAGAAACGTTTTTGCTTAAAGCACAAACGTTTCTGCTATAACCGAAAACAATTTTGTTTTTTCCCTAAGAACATTTCGCTTAAAACGTTCTGCTGGGGGGGGGGGAAGGTTTACTTTTCCCGAGAACATTGGATTTATGGCAGACTATAAGCAGAACTGGGCCTAAGAATACTGTATAATAATAATAATAATAATAATAATAATAATAATAATAGTAATAATAATAATAATAATAATAATAATAATAATAGAGGAGAAGGTGGAAATATGGGCTAGGAGTGGTAATAAGGGCTACCTCGTTTTCTACTATATATGGTGTTGTTACCTAGAGGAAAAGCTCTAAAAGTACATCTCGTGTCCATCAGTCTGCGTGGACAAAGAGACAAACCAGTTGTTTTTGTGGTGTGGATGTGGTGTGTTCTTTGTGTTTTTCATCAATGTCAAAGTTTTTGCAGGTATATAGTTTCAATTTCATTGAAAGAAATATTTTTCGTGTTTAGAAATCACGCTTGATGTCTTGCACTGATGAAGAATAGCTCTATCACATGGCATAAGAGTAATGTTTATTTAGAACAACAATTACCGTACATAACCTTAGAAAAATTTCATGAGTCGATGCTGCTAATATGGGCTACCGCTATGTGTCAAATATGCGACATGTAGCCCATATTACTAGCACGTTAACACGTCCCGTATTTTCACTATCGTTACTTGCGTTATTTGTTAAATAATATTGCCATTCATGTGACACAGGTTTCCTACTTAAGTTTCTTTGTTTTTTCCAATTTTATTTTCAAATTTTTGTGTAGAACATATTTAGATCATACTACCTATGAAGGACCAGTTCGTCTTTGTTTCAAAAAGTAATTATATGTCAATATTTATTGCAACTTTTTACCTTTAAGACTGGAAAAATTGTATATGAATAATTACTCTATGTCATTGAAGATTTTCAAGCAATATGCTACACTATTTTCCATTATTATGAGGAAAACAAAATGGTAGCCCATTTTTCCACCTTATCCTCCAATAATAATATTAATATTATTATTAATAATAATAATAATAATAATAATACTAGGCATAATAATAATAATAATAATAATAATAATAATAATAATAATAATAATAATAATAATAATATATTATTATTTCAATGTACCGAAGTACATATGATATTTCCATGCAGATATTCTGCGTCATCATACGATGAAAGAGTAATGGAACTGAGAAAAATTCTCTCCGGCGCCGGGATTTGAACCCGGGTTTTCAGCTCTACGTGCTGATGCTTTATCCACTAAGCCACACCTGATACAACCCCGGCGTCGGACAGAATTGTCTCTGATTGAGTTCCAACTCTTGGGTTCCCTCTAGTAGCCGCCCTCTGCACTACGTCATAGATGTCTATGAACATAGGACCGAAGTCCATACATGTGCTGAGGTGCACTCGTTATGAGTGACTAGTTGGCCGGGATCCGACGGAATAAGCGCCGTCTTAAATCACTTCGTGATTTACGCATATCATATATTATTTCAATGTACCGAAGTACATATGATATTTCCATGCAGATATTCTGCGTCATCATACGATGAAAGAGTAATGGAACGGAGAAAAATTCTCTCCGGCGCCGGGATTTGAACCCGTATGACGTAGTGCAGAGGGCGGCCACTAGAGGGAACCCAAGAGTTGGAACTCAATCAGAGACAATTCTGTCCGACGCCGGGGTTGTATCCGGTGTGGCTTAGTGGACAAAGCATCAGCACGTAGAGCTGAAAACCCGGGTTCAAATCCCGGCGCCGGAGAGAATTTTTCTCCGTTCCATTACTCTTTCATCGAATAATAATAATAATAATAATAATAATAATAATAATAATAATAATAATAATAATAATAATAATAATCTCAGAGCTGGTGATTATAACCTCTTTATTAAGAAAAGAGTGTGGAACTTCATTTTAGACTATAACAATGTCGTCATTCTTTGATTAGTAAGCTGATGCTTAGGATACCCAAGAAGTCCTGTCTTCTGACTCATTCTTACCAGGAAAGGCAGGAGGCGGTGAGACACTTCTGGAGTGCTTTGAGTTCGAAGCCATAACATAACTCAAGATTAAACTCTCAGAGTCTTGTGGAAGCGTGGAGAGAGAGAGAGGGGGGAGAGAAACCTTCACAACACCTCGCAGGAAGAGAGAGAGAAAGAGAGTGAGAGAGAGGCCAAGACAGAGGAAAGGAAATAAAGGGAAGAGACTTAAATTCGAGGGTGGGGGTGGCTATAGACAGGGTAGTAGCACGCTGAAGAATAATATACTGGGGATGTAGTCTTTTTATTCCCACTCTCATTCGTTTCTTTAAGGAGGAGATGTTTTTGTACCTTCAATTCTTAAAAAGGAGTTACTGTTACATACAATTGAATGGTCTTATACCGCAAGCGCCTCCTTCCCCTATCGCAGCCGGAATAAAAATATGGGATAAGGAATTGTGTGGGGGTTTAAAAATTGATACCCGAAGCAGAAACAGACGGCCATGACCTGAATCATGATTAATTTAATAATAGACCTTTCTTCTTCTTTTATACTACCACCTTTCATGAAGATGTAGCATTACTTGTTCAACTTCTTCCAACAACACAGTCAAATGTCTGCGTAACCAAATTATGAGAACAGGCGAATTGTTTTCGTTATATTTAAATTATCTTTAAACTTAATAAATGCAACATATACAGGGTGATTCACGAGGAGTTACTGCCACTTACGGAGCTTATTTCTGAAGATTATCTGAGCAAAAAACTGTCATAGAAACATGTGTCCTATTCTCAATATTTTCATTTGTTAATAATAATAATAATAATAATAATAATAATAATAATAATAATAATAATAATAATAATAATGATTTATTTTAACTGGCAGAGTTAAGGCCCTTCTGTCTTCTCTTCCACTCAACCAGTATGATATAAAATTACTACATTGCTATGAATATAACATAATTAATACAATACAATACAATTCAAAGCAATACAATACTACAATACAATAAAATATAATACAATGACAATTCTTCTTATCTTCATAACAACAAGAAAATAATTATGTAATAATAACAATAATAAAAATAGTCATACCTAAATTAAACTGAATTATTAAACTCGATCACAATTATAACTTCAATTTGACTGCGCCCGTAAGAAATCGTTTAGCCTTTTCTTGAAAGTGGTTATTGTCTGGCAGCCCCTAATCTTCTGATGTAGAGAATTCCATTCACGGGGGACTGAGACAGTAAAAGAGGATGAATAGTGGGATGTTCTATGGGCAGGAATTGCTAGGGTTTGGCTCTCCTGTGACCTGGTGTTTAGATTGTGATTGGAGGATAAGTAGTTAAATCGGGAACGAAGATAATTTGGAATAGAAGTGTGGAGAACTCGAAACAAAAGAGACAGCGAATGAAGTTTTCTACTGTTATTAAGTTGCAGCGAGGATAAAGATTTGAACGAGAGTGTAATATGGTGAACGATAGTGTAATATCTTCTTTTCTTTACATTTAAGTGTAAAAGAATGTTACAATTACAGAATGAACTATTCAGAAGTATACTTTCTTTAATTGGTTAGTATTCTGAAGCTAAAACTGTGTTGTTAATTCCTTACTTGCCTTGTATACAATTTTTTTTTTTTCAATTTTTAACTGAAAATTACATTATTCTTACACAAATATCACAACAGTTGTTACAGATACACGACTTCTAGCAACCTGATTCTTCGCACTTCAAATTTGCATCCTAATGTACAGTCTTAAAGAGTTTACAAGAATGACATGATTTGTAACAATTGTTGTGATAAATGCATAAGAAAAATGTAATCGGGAGTTAGAAATTAAAAAAAAAAAATCTGTACAAAGCACCTAAGGAATTAAGAACACATTTTTAGATTCAGAACACTAGCCACTTAAAGAAATTATACTTCTAAATAGTTCATTTTCTAATGTAATATTCTTTTACCCTAAAAATTAAGGGGAGAGGATGGTATTTTATAAAACTTTTTTCCTCTTTGATGTAAAATATTAATTTTTTGTATGTAGAGAGTTCATAGCTGCAGCAACTCAACCAAATACAAATATTTTGAAAAAAAAAATTGGGGGCCCAGATTTGAAATAGATATACCCAATGCAGGGTTTTACTAAAACAAATATATCTTAACCATTTTTAAATATAGATTCAAACAGTTTCTTGCAATGTACTTGCAAAAGCATGCTCTACAAATTGCCTGTGACAGAAGTTTGATATTTGTCCCTATGTTTGTAAAATAAACAATTAAAATTTAATAACACATTTTTGATTTCCTTTTTCGCAAACAAACGGACATATTTTAAAAATGAAATCAATTAACAACATTCTGTTCCAGAGGAAAGTTTCCTAATAGTCTAAAGAATGTGTGTTAAAAAATTCCATGTATGTATCTTTAATAGTTCAGAAATTATATCAATTTTTGTCTGGCAATGTAGCAAAAAAAATGAAGTTACCGGGAACAACGGTAAAGGGAGAGTGTGATTTAAGAATCTATAGCGCAGGAAGTTTAAAAATGGCGTTTCAACATCGCTAAGGACACAAATACCCACAAAATGTTATGCAATACATTCCACACATATCACAGAGTATTGTAAAGAAAAAAAAACAAATGAAAATTTACTCATTTTTCACCAAAAAAATAACGTCCTTTCCCCTTAAAGAAAATAGATATTTTTAAAACAATTTCAAGTTAATGTAACTCTGAAAATATTGAGAAGAGGACCCATATTCATATAACATTTTTGCTCAAAATGTCTTCGAGAATATGTTCCGTAACTCCTCGTGAAACACACTGTATAAAATAACAGTAAAGTCATTCAATACAATAATGAATGGTGAAAAGGTCTACTATTACCTTCTTATGTTATTTGTATAATAATAATAATAATAATAATAATAATAATAATAATAATAATAATAATAATAATAATAATTGACACTACAGCCAAGAGTGTACCTTCGCCTTTCTCAGTAATTGGGCCTTGCACAAAGGTGCAAAGTGCAAAAAATAAGAAAAATTACTTAAAAATGTGATAGGTACCGGTACTCTTGCGCAGAAACTTTTTTATTCATGTCGTTTACTGTGTTAACATATATCTTACATCATGCAGATTTGAGATATGGAACAATTGAAAGTTATACAGAAATGTATGATGCATTTTAAGCAGATTGATTCAATTTACAAGTACAAATAATTTATCAGTTTAGTATAATGTATGAGTATGAAATTCTTTTAAATTCTGTTCTGAACTTTTCCTCTCGGCCCTTCTAATCTTTAAGGCAGTTAGCTGTGTAGTGGTACATGAAAAGTGATCTTCATTTTATAACAGTTGAGACTAACAGAGGGTAGATGGAGATCTGATTTTTGTCTTGTGTTAATATCATGAATGTTTCCATTGGTCTATATGTACTTGCTTATAATATAGAACATCATTATAGAAATAATATACTTACAAGATAAAATTCAATATTTGAAATTTTGGAACTCATTTTACATTGTGTCATTTTATGCACACCTGTCATCTTTTTAAAACAAAGATATGTTTAACTTCAGATGAGTTTTCTTTTAATGTTTTTACGATATAAGCATTTATAGTCCCGTTGCTCTAATTTCCGGCAGCCAATCGTGTTGCAGGTCGGCTACATTTAAACGTGTGCGTCTTGTGATTCGCTGAGGAAGACGTTATTCATTTCTTAAGGCTCGATAAGTACTTAATATAATCGCCCGCCATTTTGGTTCTTTCGTTGGCGTTCGCAGAAAGCACACGAGGACGTTATTTGCCGCTCAATTATTTGCTGAATTACAGTGCGTTTGATTTATTATCATAGGAGCTACGACATGAAAATGTTTAACGGTGTGGCAAATAGATTCCTCGTATGGTAGCTCGCGGCAACGAAAGAACAAAAATGGCGAACGATACTACCTACATAGACTTTAGTCTTTATAGAGCCTTCACTTCCTAAGACGTAAGCAAAGAGGAGGAGTCTCGCCGGGAATAACAGCGTCGCGACTATAACTTAGCATCTTATTTTGTGAGTAAGGGTGTTTGCGAAATGAGTCTGGAAGGAGAGTGTAGCAAATCTACGAATAAAATAAAATCACTTAGTATGCAACTACTTCTTAAACAGACGCTCAGTATTTGTAAATACATTAGAAGCCGTAATTTAATAATTTATTTACATACATACTTGAAATATTGTTACCTGAGGATGCAGTATTGATCGACATCACAGGTTTGGTATTGAATGCCATCTGGCGGTAAATTTTTTAAGCATTTTCCTGAAGTTTCATTGAATAATTTTGAATGAGAACCGGAGGAAATAAAAGAAGCTGCAGGGAGAGTAACAATGGAATAATTACCAATGAAATATAATTCAAGGAAGCATTACCATAATATATCATACAACAGGTTCGTGGAATAGTAAAATATTAAGAATATTTTATGTAACAGTGAAAATATTCTTCCCATTCATCCAGATAGTCGTGTTGCTTCAATTCCAAATTAACTTTCCATAAATTCTGGCAACTATGTTACCAGTAGTAACAAATAATGGTTATCAGTAAATACAATAATTAATTATTCAAGCAATTTATTTATTTTTTATACGTTTCTTAACCAAGAACAGGCATTTTAAAATGTAGTCCTGTTTCATTGTTTTGAACTGCATTCTTGATCGGTTGCGATTGTGTTGTGTGACATCCTGTGGGAAACAATAGACAATCGACGCAAAAAGGTCAAAGTCAGTGTTAAAAATACTTTTCGCATTAGTGTTAAAAGTACTTTTCGCACGCTACCGTATAACCGTCAATTTTTCACATACTTGCCTAGCGTTAAAAGATGTATGTAATGTATGTAATGTATGTATGTATGTATGTATGTATGTATGTATGTATGTATGTATGTATGTATGTATGTATGTATGTATGTATGTATGTATGTATTTTTTTTTTTTAATATTAGTTGAACGGCATGTCCCATTACAATAAAGGTAATACTACATGCCTTGCTACCTGTATGTATACAATATAACACATTATGTCTCGTTTCTGTCACTCTCTAAGAATCTGTAGGTCTGTTATTCTGTTGTGAAAATTTGAGTCTTTCATTATATCTATTGCCTACTCTTATCTATCCTAGATTAAATTATCCTACGTTTACTCGTCTAAATTTATAACATTGACATAGTTTGTGAATGTATGCGCATGTTCTTGCATTATTTTAAGCTTTGTGAAAGTCCACTTGCCAGTTTTCCTTAACATTTCCCGCTGAAACGCTAGTCTTTCTTTGTCCAATTTCGGGCACTCGAAAAGGAGGTGGTCGACGGTCTGTTCCTCTGCTCCACACGTACACGACGGGTTGTCCCTCAGCTTGAATCTGTATAAGTAAGCACCGGTTTTTCCATGTCCAGTTAGAAAAGTTGTGACCTTTCCATTCAGTGGAATGTTAACGCGTAACCTCTCTTTTACACTGGGGAAAAACGATTTTGTCACTGCACCATTTTTCGTGTTTTGCCACTCACTTTCCCACTTAACCACACTTTCTTCCTGAAGTTCCCGCATGATGTCGCTGACTGGTATCCTGTCGAAGCTCACTGGTATCTCGTTACGTGCTGCCTGCTTTGCCAAGTGGTCGGCCAGCTCGTTCCCCGCAAGTCCAACGTGCGCCTTGACCCATGCGAAGTGAATAGTGCAGTTTAATGTTTCCAGCTTTCTTATCTGTTTTCTAATATGTTCTATCAAGTGGTGATGGTTATTGAAATTTCGTAACGAATCGAGTGTGATTCTGCTGTCGGTATGAATGGCTGCTGATTTTCGAACATCGTTTAGTTGTTGGAGTATTTCGAGTTGTTCTAGTGCTTTGAGAATGGCGTACTGTTCCGCTTGGTTGTTCGAGCACCGCCTGTGGAGTTTATATTGCAGCTCATGGACTAATTCTTGATCAATGAATATGGCGACACCTGAGCCAACTCCCGAGTCTCCCTTGCTGCCATCGGTGTAGATATCTACTTTGTAAGTTTGATCACTTGATTTTTCTTTAATCAGGATTTTATCTGCTGGATGCGGCCATGTTCTGTAATGCTCTACTGTGTCAATTTTAATTCCCTCCTGGATCCTTTTCGTGCTTTCATATGCTGTCGCCAGCTTCTGAATTTCTATACCTATGGGTATGTTTTTTGTTGGGATGCATAGTGCTTCGGATGACGTGGTTCGAAAGGCCTTTGCTATTTTTATATTTATAAGTCTCTGGACTCTTTGTAGTTTCAGTTTGTTGTGTCTTCTGTTGATGGCTTCAACCCACACTGGTGCCCCATATGTCAAAATCGGCAGTATGGCTCCTTTGTATATTATTCTCATAACATCACTATTTAAGCCCCAGTTTATTTTAGCAGATTTGGATAGTGCGTGAATAAGGTTAATGCATTTTTGGTTGTATGTATGTATGTATGTATGTATGTATGTATGTATGTATGTATGTATGTATGTATGTATGTATGTATGTATGTATGTATGTATGTATGTATGTATGTATGTATGTGTATTTATTCACACTGCAATGGATACATACCCGGTGGCAGTGGTAACTAATTACACTCAATAATGACAATAATAAACCTATTAATTAAAATACAATTAATAATACCAATAATTAATACTAACAATAATATAATAATAATAATAATAATAATAATAATAATAATAATAATAATAATAATAATAATAATAATAATAATAATAATAATAATAACAGGGAATATCCTAAATTAAATGAAGCACGATCACTTAAAATAATATTTTAAATAAATCTAATTTATTTCTTAAATCTAAGTTCGAACTAAAACCCACGAGTATGATATGTTCATATCTGCACGAGTATCTTTCAATATTACACTCATTTCGCTGTCAACTCACTCACTGCACTGGAACTACGACACATTTCACTGATTCTACCCTGATTTCACTAACACTTCAAAAATATTTCACTGTTCAAATACTTTGCACTGCCACTACAAACTATAAAGCTTCACTGACAGGAACACGTTTCACTTACACAATACACTTCACTGACACAACATAATTCTTCACTGATACAACTCTTCAATAACAAAATATCATTTACACCCTTTAAATACTGTGTATAATTACCGTCTATTAGTAAAGTCCTTAAGCCTATTTTTAAATACATTTTTGATTGTTGGTAAAGCCTTTAGTAAGTCTGCAGGTAAAGCATTCCAGCCCCTGATAGTACGATTGAGAAAAGAAAACTTTCCAGTGTCCGTCCTCTGCCTTCTTTCCCTCAATTTATATGAGTGGTCGTTCCTTGAAGAGTAATTTGGCGGCTGCAACCTATTTTTTATTTCTCTCCAGGCTCTGTATGTTTTAAACAGTGCGCATAATCGAATTCGCGTTCTCCTGTCCATGAGTGTAGGGCTACTTCTGGAAAAGTTTTCCTAAAATTTATTTTGAGTTACAGTAACTCTTTCCATGTAAAGTTACGAGTTTATCAATACTGAATCGTACTACTATTACTACTGCTACTGTATTAATACTGTTACTACTACGTACTACCATCACCATCAATATTACTATCATACAACCACTATTATAATATTAGAGGATGTGTTAATACTATTTTTTTTTTCTTTTTGGAACCTATATTTTTTCAATACTGAACGTAAAGTATTGTTTATTGCTGAATGTCCCCGTGAATGGTACACCGGACTTAGAAGTTCGTAAGATCTTATAAAAAGTTTGAAAAAAAAAATCCTCAAAATCCAGCATAATTGATTTCCTTCATAAAAATGGAGGTACAAATATGGAATAATATTAACAAGTTACGAGATGAACAAAATTGCAAAGTCAAAATAGCCTCTACTAATTGTGAGACAAACACAGAAAAAAGTTTCAGAATCTTCATTGGAACGTGTTTTCTCAACCGTAATACTGAATCCATATAAATCGTCTCTCACGCTTTTTCTCGAGCTTGTTTTATGGCTTCCTGCATTGTCTTTTCATTCCACTGTTTTCTAAGTCTGTCGAAAAGTGAGGTTTTCCCTCCTCCTACAGGTACCAACACGAATAACGAAACAGAAAACCAGGGTGGTTGTTTAGTTAACTTTCCGAAGACAGGTCTGAACCTCACCAACAAGTGATACCAACACGGAACCACTTATGAGGCAACTAGGCCAGGAGATAACGGAGAATGGTGGCCAGTCCTTTTCCCCCTCCATTGCATACATCGCCTATTAGCTACATATTACACTAATCAGATTTCAGATGCATACAAACAATATTGTTCTTCCTCTGACACATATCGTCAAGCGAGATGTAGGCCTACTGTCTGATAATAATGTAGGCCTACATATCAGCCAGAACTTCAATTAGACATAAAATCCAGAGTATAAAGATGGAATACTAATAATACTAGTAGGCCTAGTTCATATTTGTGACACACTGATGTTGTAAGTCATAACCTCAAAACATATAAATTTATAGCGAAATAAATGATTAAACACACATTGCTAAAAACGTAGAATACTTCTCTTTAAGAATATATGTCATTAATATTTATGACATTGAGAAATAAGAATTTATATTCAAGGAAAGAACTTACCGCCAAAATTTTCACTTTCTTCGAAAACGCAATAATAATAAACGTTTCAACAGTTCAGCTTCTAACTGCAAACTAACACATTCCCACGAAAAAGAGTATCAGTGCGTAGAATACAAATCGTCTCAGATCGTATATCACACTATTTCATATTTGTATCCCTATTTCATATTAAATATGAAACACTTCCTCTACTACTGCTACTACAAATGCTATTGATATCACCGACATCACTACCCGTACTACCACTGCTACTACTACTACTACTATACAAATTCATTAAAGCTATAACAATTATATACCCTGATGACACTACATTGTTATGTTCTAGCTCTACTCTGAATGAATTACATGCTCTAACCAATGATGTTCTATCACAGATGGCTTTATGGTTTGAATCTAATAGTTTTTTGCTTAATGAAGAAAAGACTAAAAACATAACGTTTACCCTAAATCATGTATTAAAAAAGGACAACATACAAAACTAGGACTTTTTATAGACTCCAGTTTAACATGGGTAAAAACATATCGAATATATATGCAGAAAGTTATCAAGAGTTATATATTTATTAAAGAAATTAGTGACTTGCGTTTCTCAAAATTATTTAAGGTGTGCCTACTTTTCGTTCTTTCAGTCGATAATTAAGTATGCCTTAATTTACTGGGGAAATGGTAGCAAAATTGGGAGTGTCTTGATTTTGCAAAAGAAAGCCATTAGAATTCCATGTCAATCAAACTATCTTGAACTTGTCGACCTCTTTTCAAACAATCACACATATTAACTGTCATAAATTTATATATATACGACCTAGTCCTTTACACTCGACAAAATATAGACAATTACTCATTAGTAGCCAATATACATGATCATGAAATTAGAAATAGTGAAGAAATTAATATTCCATACTGTAGATTACATAGAACTAGTACAATTTTTTCTGTCATGGGGATGAAATTATATAATAAGCTTCCCAGTCAATATTATAAGTTACCAACCAATACTTTCAAAGCTAGATTTTATAATTGGCTTTTAATTAATCCTTTCTACTCTGTAGATGAGTTTCTTAACATAAATTCATGCGAAATTGTTTTTAATAAATAAAGTTATTTACATTTAGTTACAATTATTACATTACGAGTGAAGTGTTCTCATTAATTTTATAGTTTCAAAATGTTTTGTTTTTTCATTCTAATTAAACTTTACTGTTTTCAATTATATGTCTATTTTCAAATGTATGTTTTTTTGTGACGAAGCCTATCACTGTATGTTTCATGGCTTAATAAATATCACTGCTGCCACCAAAATCACTACAATTACCACTACCACTACTGCTGTGGCTGCTACCACTACAGACGTATTTTCTTAAAATTTTCACTGCTTTCCTTGCGAATTTCCAGGAGTTTAATTATTTTTTTTAAATTGCATGAGTTTTTAATCAATTTGAATTTGATCATTTTCCTAGGACTTTTCTAAGCCGGTGCTATACTCATCTACTAGCGGGTTGACTGTACAGGTAGAAAACTCAACATGGATAATGGAAAGATAATCTTATTTTTAGTATTACTAATCTCTTCGTGACACTAATAAACTTTTCTTGTAACTAGTGTGTTAATGGTGGTGATGGTGATATTATTATTATCATGAATATTATTAATAAAACATCAACATTTTACATCCTCGCCCTCATGAATTTACAGCCAAGAATTTCTTGATTCTTTTCAAGTTGTGATTATGAAGTTTCGTCTGGAGTTTGGATGGATTCAGTGGATATGCAGAGAGATTCAACGCTCCACGCAGTGAAGGGTGCACCTGTAGGGTTATGCTAGGGAAGGATGGGTAGTGATAAAGCGATAAAAAGGTGGTAAAGAGAAAGACAGAGAGAACAAGAGCTTCAAAAGAGGGTAGGGACAAGAAACAAGATTGAGGAAGTGATATTAAAATGGATACAGAGGATGGGTCGACTAAGTAAGACGGGATAAGAGGGGATTTTAAAGGATAAAGGAAGTGAGGAAGAGGTAGAGTTGGGGGACGGAAGACAGTGGCGGGATGGGGAGGAAGTCGAAGAATATCCTTGGGAATAGGAAGAGAATAGACGTTCAGCCTTCGTGTACCTGCCCGTGAACAAGTAAACACTTCACTTCTTAATTCAAAGTGCTACTACTAATAATACAATAAAATAATAGAAATAATGATATAATTGTAGTAATAATTCACCTGCTTATGAACTAGTAATTATATTACATCTGAATTCATCATATTGGTGATAAATTATACTATTTTTTTATTTGACTTATTATTAACCTTCCAGTGGGCGCGCGCGGATTATCACCATTCCGCTAATAATTATTAATATGGTTTTCCTACCTGTCATTCCAGTTTCTTCCCAATTTTCATAGTTTTCAGCAATCGACCTCTCATTATTGACAAATTTTTAACTCTGAACTCGCATTTCTTTATCATTTATTAACGTTTGAGGAGTGAGATTCCGCAGCGATAATAAAATTATGATTCTAATGGTTGGATGATTTCTCACATCTTATGTACAGGGTGATTCACGAGGAGTTACCGCCACTTACGGAGCATATTCCTGAAGACATTTTGAGCAAGAAATATCATACAAACATGAGTACTATTGTCAATATTTTCAGAGTTACACTAATTTGAAGTTATTAAAAAGTACTATTTTTTTAGTTTTGTATATTATCTGTTATCGCGCTTTCAATTTCTTACAACTCTTCGAAACCGACATCAAGCACTTCTTTGTATCCCTCATCATAGAACGTCTTTATACTCATCTTCCTATACTGTAGAAATACCTCGCCTCTGGAATTTGTTACCTAATGACGTCAGGGACTGCCGGAATTTTTCACAATTCAAAATTGAATTGGAAAATTTTGTCTTAGTTAATGTTTTTAGGTATTGCTAGAAGTATTGATTTGTGTTTTTTTTTTCTTTTTTAATCTAGATTAAAATTGAAAGTTTGTTTATGTTAGTTAATTAGTTAGGATTTAATTAATCATTTAAAGTTTGTGTGACTGCAACCTGTGTATATTTTTGTGTGGCTTTACTTTGTTTACAGTGTTTTTTCTCTCCCTCTTTATTTCTTGTGTAGCTTTACTTCGTATATAGTATTTTTTTTTCTGTTTATTTCTATTATTGTATTTGTATTCCTGGTGTTGTGGAAGAGAATGCCTGATGGCCTTAACTACACCAGAATAAATAAATAAATAAATAAATAAATAAATAAATAAATAAATAAATAAATAAATGAGTGAGTAAGTAAATAAGTAAATAAGTAAATAAATAAATAAATAAGTAAGTAAATAAGTAAATAAGTAAGTAAGTAAATAAGTAAGTAAGTAAATGAGTAAGTAAGTAAATAAGTACGTAAGTAAATAAGTAAGTAAGTAAATAAGTAAGTAAATAAGTAAGTAAGTAACTAAAAATAAATAAATAAATAAATAAATAAATAAATAAATAAATAAGTGAGTGAGTGAGTGAGTGAGTAAGTAAATAAATAAGTAAATAAATAAGTAAGTAAGTAAATAAGTAAATAAATAAATAAATAAATAAATAAATAAATAAATAAATAAATAAATAAGTGAGTGAGTGAGTAAGTAAAGAAATAAGTAAATAAATAAGTAAGTAAGTAAATAAGTAAATAAATAAGTAAGTAAGTAAATAAGTAAGTAAATAAGTAAGTAAATAAGTAAGTAAATAAGTAAGTAAGTAAGTAAATAAGTAAGTAAATAAGTAAGTAAGTAAATAAGTAAGTAAGTAAATAAGTAAGTAAGTAACTAAAAATAAATAAATAAATAAATTATATTCATGCTCTATCGCTTGCCGATTTCAGGGGACTTGCTCCGTGTGTTATATCTAGAGACGGGAAGTTTAGGCATTATGAATCATTAAAATAGGCGGACAAAATGGCATTATAAATAGCTGAAATAGACAGGCGAAAATACATTATAAATAACTAAAATACGCAATACAAGGCAATTACAAAAACCTTGCACTAGACCCACAACCTTGCACTACGTCGCAATGAAAACTGAAAGAAAAATAACCGTCAAAAATAACGTCAGACCCGCACTCATTATTGCCTTGTCAAATAAACACAAGCGATAATTAAAACGCTTATGGCCAGTTTGTCCAAGTAATGTTTAATTTTGCTTAACGAATGTTAAATTAACAGTCTGTTTATTTTTAACGCTTTGTTAATGTATTTTCCATTTGTTCAACATAACTGTGTTTAAGATAATCAAAACTTAACTATAACGTCTGTTCGCACTATTTTAACTACTCAACAGCAGTTGGTAATGATTGTACACATATAAGACAATTTTTGATTGGCTAAAATTAATCTTTAAATTCTATATTATAGAGTGAGTCATGAAACTTGCATAAAATGACAACCTGTTATAGTAAGCCACGCTCCATAAACAGTTGACAAATGGAAGTTGTAGGTGACGTGCTGAATAATAATTACAAAGTAAGGTTATATTTCCTCATTGCTATTATAGATATGAAATACGAAAGAAATAAAACAACACTGATGTATTTAAACAGTCCAAAGTATTTTTTAAATGTTATATTAGCAGTCATATGCTAAACGTTCCCTACAGTGAGACACAAAATATTAATTTCGCAACTTCTGTTCGAACAGCTGTGGAGACATCGGCCATATTTAACTAACTGTTAAACGAGTTAACTGCCCGAAATCCTACATTTAAAATTAACAAACTGTTAACAATCTGTTAAACTAAACTGGTGTTGAAAACATACAATTTTATTAATTAACAAACTGTTTAGAGTTTAACAGTCGTAAAATTTTCTAACAATACTTGGAAAAACCGGCCATTACTGTTAAGTCTTATACATTTTTGCACAGCAGCACTCATTGTTGCAAAGAGAATATGAACTGACTGAAAGACAATAATATACATTCGGTGAAGTCACTTTCATTGTAGCGGTTATAGAAATAAATTAAAATATATCTGTAGGCAATTTTTAATAATAAATAAATAATAGATAAATAATCAAATAAAGGCAAAAAAGTTTTTACTTTGTAAATTAGGCATTTATATTAAAAAAGGCAGAAAAGGGCAACATAAAACTGTGACTTTTCAATCACAAAGGTATAATTCGTACAGATTTACTTTCAAAATGATGATAGATTTAACATATTTAAAAAGGCATTCTGCCAAAGTTCCGGTCTCTGGTAGGCCTAAGTAGGTGAACATCGACTTTCTCCTATATCAACGGAACAGTGCATAGTGTAATTCGTGCTATGGTACAGATATAGACTTTCAACCACATAGAGTCGGCCAATTCCTTCTTTGGGGAAGAGTACCTTAAATTAAAATAAAACTCATTAACAAATTAAAATGTGACCTCATACACGTCTCCGTAATGAGAACACAATAACTGGTATACGAGTGGAAAATAACTGACAAATAATGTTGAATGTGCGGGACAGAAAGCTTTAATATTTCTACTGAACAGAATTATACAATATTGAACGCTGACTTTTAAAGTGAAGCATAGGCCTATATATATTCGTTTCTCAGAAAATAATCCTCTTTGTTCGGATGGAAAAATAGGGAGGTCGTATCATTCTGAAAGGCATGAATGTTGAAAGATCTCTTGATCTTCCCACCTATCACGTTACGCCGCGAACGTCACTTTTCGAGGATCTGGTTAATGTGGAACTTTTCTCACAGAATTACATTTACATAATCCAGGCTGCTAAGGACGAAATTCGTGTCAGTGTTGACTGAAATTCTGCATAATGTATTCTTTCCGGGTTAAGATTAATTTATCGCTGTAGTATTTATACTCTTTCTCTACCTCCCTCTTTTCTTCCCCTCTCTTCGTTCTTTCCTCGGCGGTCGATGTTGGTAAAAATGCCTCACTTGATGTTAAAGATGAAAGATGAAAGGGGAGAATATTAGCGTGAAAGAAAAGTTGAATCAAAATGGCAGAATGCTAATGTCTCTTGCTACTCTGAAAGGAGTTTTGTGGATCAAACTGTTCTGTCGGCTAGTTTCTACGCGTCAGTAGTAATATCCATACAGTTTGCACGAGATGACTCTGTTTAAGAATACAGTATATTGTTACCCTGAAACAAAAGTTAACTTTCTTATACACAGGTTAAAAATATTTTACATGAAAAAACCTGTGTATAGAAAGAATTACAAAATAGAGAAAATGTCGTATACAGTAATTTGTATGTTTTTCAAAAGGGATATTTCATTAGACTGAAATTGTTAGGCCTATTAAGAATCATAGGAAGATTTTCATTTCAATCCCAGGTAAAGCGAGAGTTTTAATGTCACCATATCTCAGAGTACAAGTTAGACTTCAATATAATTTAGTACCGTAAACTGGGGTAAACTTGATTACATAATCATCATCATCATTATCATCATCATCATACGATTCAAGCACTAGACCTAGTGGTCTGTTGCGATCTCAATGGTTTAATAATAATAATAATAATAATAATAGTTTTATTTTCCCTGGCAGAGTTAAGGCCATCAGGCCTTCTCTTCCACTCAACCAGGATCAAATCACATACAGAAAAATACATACCGGTATACAAATATTAGCTTAAAAATAATAATAAACATAATTAAGTAAAAAAGAGATTGAATACATATACACAATCAGTATTAACTTTAAAATAACAATAATAAAAAAAATTATCTATACTAATAATAAATCAGTAGCCGAAATTTTTCTGGTAATTTTCGATTTTCCAAAAATAATTGGTCCTGACATACATAATTAACCGCCCTGAAACCGAAAATCGCTTTTTTGAAATTTTTATCTGTCTGTCTGTCTGTCTCTCTGGATGTTTGTTACCTTTTCACGTGATAATGGCTGAACCGATTTATATGGAAATTGTAACATAAATTAAGTTCATTGTAACTTAGAATTTAGGCTATATGGCATTCAAAATATTTTATTCAAAAGGGGGGTTATAAGGGGACTTGAATTAAATAAATCGAAATATCTCCCTTATTATTAATTTTCATGAAAAATGTTACATAGCAAAAGTTTCTTTAAAACTAATTTCCGATAAGTTTTATTCCACGCAAAATTTTGATAGGACTGATATTTAATGAGATAAATGAGTTTCAAAGTTACAGTAACAGCGCCATCTACGGCGGTGTAATGAAATAAAACACAAATGACTTCGTCTATAAGGGGCCTTGGACAACAACAATCGAAAGCTATGAAACATAGCCTACAGAGAATGTTTCTGTGTTTGTATGAAGTAATATCGGAAGTTAAATTAACAGATTTGTATAATTAATTATTAATTCACCATTGGAAAGTGTAGTTTCTCTAGATGGACATAATGCTATAATGTTATTACAGTAACTTCTGAGCGAATCGAGGACAGGTAAGATTAAAATAGCTTCTTATGCACAGAAAATTTGATAGGCATTTGTTTCCTGTATTTCCTAAAATAATTTTTATGACCAAATGAGTGATCTCTGGATCAAAATGATAGCATTTTAATTTGTTTAATACAATTTAAGTAACATAATAAAAGATTTATCCTTCTATGAAACACGAATGTTCCCTGGATCAAATGTCCTATTTTAATTATGTAATTACTTTATATTTATTTCTAACGGGTGCAGCGGAGCGCACGGGTACTGCTAGTTATATATAACAAAAAAAAGAGACTGAATACATAATCACAAACAGGATAATACATTCTAGTATACAAGTATTAACTTAAAAAAAAGAATTAATACGTATGAATATAATCTCACAACTAAAGGAATAGTACAATTAGTATGATCAGCACAGCACGTGTTACATTGAGACAATGACAATTACCTTGTATTAGTGTTAATGGAAAAAATAAAGTAATGACTGTGTAAAATAATAATAGTTGTAATAATAATAATAATAATAATAATAATAATAATAATAATAATAATAATAATAATAAATAAAAATTATATCTAAAAAAACTAATTCTGTGCATTTAAAATATTTCTAAACAACCTAATTTTAAACAACTGAGGACTAAGACTACCCCTGATTTCCAGCGGCAGCGAATTCCATGAGCGGGCCATGGCTATTGAGAAAGAACTTGAGTACAGAGATGTCTGATGACGTGGTATTGATAGCAACAGATTGTGCTGTGAACGTGTATTACGATTATGATGTGAAGCTAGGAGAGTAAACAGAGAGGCAAGGTAGTTGGGTGTGGAATCATGTATAATTCGATATAGCAGGCAAAGAGAATGTACTAAACGTCGATCTTGTAAGCGGAGCCAGGAGAATCGTAGAAAATATTCCGATATATGATAATGTCGGCGGATATTGAAAATAAATCGGACGCAGACATTATGTACACGTTGAAGTTTTTGAGAAATTTCAGCACTTAGGTCGCTATATAAAACATCACAATAGTCAAAGTGAGGCATTACAAGGGTCTGTACTAGAATTTGTTTGAGTTTAGTAGGAAGGAAATTTTTCAGGCGTTTCAAAAAATGCATGATAGAGAAAACGTTTCTACAGATATACCTGATTTGCGTATTCCAGTTCATATTAGAGTCGAAATAGATGCCGAGGTTTTTTACAGTAGCACTGAAAGGAATTATTTTGTTGTTGAGAGAGACAGGCTGAAGGGCCATCTTTTCAATGGTCTTCCAATAGATCGTTTTCCAGAAGGGCAGGGCATAGTTGCGCCCCACGGTCGAGTAAGATGCAGCAGATAAAAAAGGGTCCCTGTTTTGTGGGCACAGTTGCGCCCCGTTCCCATCAGGTAGAGAAAGGGGCATGGCATAGTTGCGCCCCGATGAAATAGGTAGAGAAAAAGACATTACGGAAGCTTGAGCCTCGTAATCAACCAAACTTATTGATTTCTTATCGATTTAATATTCATTATGATACCGTTAAAATGAACACCATGAAGTTGGCAGTACTTTATTAACTGTTTTTCTACTGTTTATGCATTGATTATCGATAGCCTACTGTTTTTTAGTAGGTTATTTTACGACGCTTTATCAACATCTTCGGTTATTTAGCGTCTGAATGAGATGAAGGTGATAATGCCGGTGAAATGAGTCCGGGGTCCAGCACCGAAAGTTACCCAGCATTTGCTCATATTGGGTTGAGGGAAAACCCCGGAAAAAACCTCAACCAGGTAACTTTCCCCGATCGGGAATCGAACCCGGGCCACCTGGTTTCGCGGCTAGACGTGCTAACCGTTACTCCACAGGTGTGGACAGCCTACTGTTAAAATGAACACCATGAAGTTGGCAGTACTTTAATAACTGACATATTCAAATGAGTGAGCCGTTGGAATATGGGGCCTTAGCAGTCTTGACATTTTATTAGTGATCTTCACATCATCTGTGGCGTATAGTGAGGTTAATTTAAAATGGATATTAAGTTTAGTGAAAAGGGTAAAGAGTTAATAATTCACAATGGTTCTGAATTTCAATTTTCGAAACCCTGTACCGTAGGGTTAAGATATCGGTGTACAAACAAAAAAATGCAGTTCATTTATTGTGTGTGATCGATAAAAAAGTGTTATTTTAAACAGCAAAATTGATCATATGCTAGGCCTACCTGATTTCAATGAGCTACCACTATAATATTTTTAAGTAATTTATTTATTTTATGGCAGTCACTTTCGTGTGTATTATGCCCATCGAGGCGCAACTATGCCATGTCCATTCTGCTACCTGATTTCTTCGGGGCGCAACTATGCCATGTCCCTTCTGCTACCTGATTTCTTCGGGGCGCAACTATGCCATGTCCATTCTGCTACCTGATTTCTTCGGGACGCAACTATGCCATGTCCCTTCTGCTACCTGATTTCTTCGGGGCGCAACTATGCCATGTCCCCTCTGCTACCTGATTTCTTCGGGGCGAAACTATGCCATGTCCCTTCTGCTACCTGATTTCTTCGGGGCGCAACTATGCCATGCTTAGGCCTCCGAATTGACCGCGGGGCACAACTATGCCATACCGGTCCAGAAGTGCGGTAATATAGCACTGCCTTTGGCCATCTTTCTGTTGACATTCCCTTGAATTGCTGTTTTGAATTAATTCTGCAGTTTTGAAGAAAATTTAATATATGTTAAACGTTCAATTCTTCCAAAATTTCTGTATTTCGTGTTCTATATCAAAGTGTGTATAGCTCCGTTTTCCTCATGAATCTTATTTCGTTGGTAGTTATACGTTGAATATTTTTTTTTTGTCAGAGTCCAGGCTTCTGATCCATAGATTAAAGTAGGTTGTGCTGAAATGTTTGTAACTTGATAAAAAGAAAGAGATGTAAATTATATCAGATGCACTGAATATATTATTGAAGTTCATTTTCTTTAATTTCTAAGTCACAATTAAGGTTTATAATATAATTTAAGTTTTTCTACTTTCTTGTGGTCACGTATACCTCAGTTTAATTATGAGGAAGAAGAATAAAGTGCATAAGATTTGCTGATGATATGGCGTTGTTAACAGAAGAGGAGATGATAATAAGAGATATGCTACTGGAGCTAAATGTTAGCTGTGAGCAGTATGGAATGAAGATAAATGCAAATTAGACTAAGACCATGGTCATAGAGAGAAAAATAGAGAAAATAATCTTGCAAATTCTAAATGAGGCAGTAGAGCAAGTGGACAGTTTCAAATACTTGGAGTGTACTGTAAACAGTAACATGAGCTGCTGCCAGGAAGTCAAAAGGAGGACAGTAACGGCAGAGGAAGCTTTTTAATAAAAAAGAGTCTTCTACAGACCTCTAGAAAAAGAACTAAGGAAGAGACTAGTTAAGTGCTTTGTGTGGAATGTGGCATTGTATAGGGAAAAAACATGGACATTACGACGAAGTGAAGAGGAACGAAAAGAAGCGTTTGAAATTTGAATATGGAGAAAAATGGACAGACAGAACAAGAAATGAAGCTGTGTTGGAAAGAGTGGGTGAAGAAGGAATGATGCTGAAACTGATCAGGAAGAGAAAAAAAGTATTGGTTGGGTCACTGGCTGAGAATAAACTACCTACTGGAGGATGCACTGGAAGGAATGGTGAACGGGAGAAGAGTTCGGAGGAAAAGATGTTAGACGACATTAAGTTATATGGATCATAGGAGACGAAGAAAAAGGCAGAAAATAAGAGACTGGAGAAACCTGGGTTTGCAGTGTAAGACCTGCACTTGGACAGAACGCTATGAATGAATGAAATGACCTTCAAGTACGAAGTGATCGATTTTTTTAGTTGGTTATTTTACGACGCTTTTTCAACTGCTGTGAATATCTATCGTCTGAATGATATGAAGGTGATGATGCAGCATCTAAAGTTACCCAGCATTTGCTCTTGCTGGATTGAGGGAAAACCTCGAACAAAACCTGAACCAGGTAACTTTTCCTAACCAGGATTTGAACCCGGACCCGCTCGTTCACGTCAGGCATGCTAACCGTTACTCCACAGCCGTGGACTTTGAACGAATTTAAAAATGTCTGCGCATATAAATATTCTTGTTCTCTCGAGCCATTCAACTCTGACTGAGCGGTGTGGTGTTGTTCACCACTTCTATTCTTTTGCCTTTCCCTGACATCTTTCCTATAGTTTTGTACTTCAAAATATACTCTTACATTATTTGCTGGTAGTTCTATTATATGTTATCAGAGGCCGTTGTGTTTCCTTATTTTTATTTTTCTTAATAGGGTGCGTTTATATCCTTTTTTTTTTACCAATCATTTTTGTTTTCTTCTCCTCTTTGAGAGCTGCCGTCTCATTGGCTGATTTGTAAATAACGGCTCTTGACTTCCGGGTTGTTCGTTCCCCGGTGTGACACACTAGGTTGGAGTTGGAGTCGCTGGAATACTTCGACGCCGAGAGGACCTTAGGCTGGTATTCATAGTCGACACTTTATATCACCACTTTGCGAAGTGACACTTTTGACGAGAGTGGCTCTTTCATATTAGTGGTATTCATAGACGACTGAAGAAGTGCAATTCACAAAGTGTCACTTTACGCCAGCAAAGTGTAGAGTTTCAATTTGGTTGGTAATAGAAGTCCCACAATGCCTTTCAAAACAAGTGAACAAACAATAACAAATTAATGACGTATAACCTACAAATTACAATGATTGTAATTTGAATTGGGAGCCTATTGATTGCGCGAGGAAGAAAATATATATTTAAAGTTGTTTTATTTCAGTTTCTAGTTTTTGTTGCCGATAGTTTAGATTATTTCAGTCAGTTCAGATATATAACATTTTATTAAATAGTTAGTGATACTGCTGGTGAAATTAGGTTAGGTTTTGTACAGTACATAACTGATCCATTAATTTATATAGTTAGATTAGGTTCTGTACATATCTTTTTCATTGATTTATGTCGCTAAGTTAGATTTTGTATGTATCCGTTCCACTGATTTATACAGTTCGGTTAGATTTTGTAGCCTACATATCTTCCATTAGTTTATATGGTTAGGTTAAGTTGGACTGAGTAGGTTAAGTTTTGTGTATATATATATATATATATATATATATATATATATATATATATAATCATTAAATTTATATCGTTAGGTTAGGTTTTATACGTATCTGCTTCATTGATATATCGTGTTATTTTCGTTATTTTCATTTTTGTCTTTTTCGTGAATAGTGAATAGAAGTAAAAAAAGAATGAGATAAACATTACTACTGCTATTATTGTTATTATTATTATTATTATTATTATTAATACTACTACTATTATTTTCTCTCTCTCGTTTCCATTATTGCCTGCTCTTCAGGAATATTTTGAATGCCAAATGTTTCTACAATGCAAAACAAAATAGGCCTAATAGTATGAGATCTCTTTTCATGGTGAGGTTATGACTGCACATGAACCAGAGACAGTAGATGTATTGCTAACCGGCGTGAAAATATATATTACCGGTATCAAAACAGTAATGATTATATCAACATCAAGATAAATCTTATCTCAAAATACAGGTAGTCAACAAAAATCAAAATCATTTTAAACCCAATATAATTATGGAATCTGCTTAGAAGGCAGGCACGTGAGGTCTCTCAATGCTAATTTAAAATAATTATGCCTACATTAGATTGATGTTAGTTTAATATTGCTTAAGTTAAAAAAAATTCGTTTCAGTAATAAGAAATAGGTTATATAGGCATATCTACCTACATATCACTTCATAGAATTGAGGTTATAAATATACGAATGTTACTACAGAAATACCTGAACTATTATTAATGTATGGTACATATCTGTAGCATAGAATTTTAATGCAGTCAATAACTGTATTATTGGAGGCACTGGCAAACGTCTATTATGCGTTTTTGTCAACCAGTTATCGAAAATATAAGCAATCTCAATAAGTTTCTTTATCAAATCGGAACAGTTTTTTTTTTTAATTCTATATCATTATAAAATTCCACGGGATTGTCTTTAGGCCTATCTCTAATATGTACATTGTCCACTAATTGTGCCATCTCTTCCGCACGTTCTAATAATTCGACAACCTCCAAGACGTCCGCCATTTTTCTACAAAGTGCCACTTTCGGCTCAAAGTGTGGTCGGAACTACACTTTCATCAAAAGTGTTCCTTTGCACCAAAGTGTCGACTGTGCAACGGAAAAGTGATACTTTGCGTCTTCCAAAGGACACTTTAATCGAAAGTGTCGACTATGAATACCAGCCTTAGCTGCGGAGGAACGCAGTTCTACGCGTATGGGGCGCCATGTTACCTGCGCAGCCTGACTGGACTCATTTCGGCGGCTGGTGGCTAATGACATCGGGTGATGGACGCATGCGGTGTGTCTGTGTTGCATGCCACCAAACTCCTTAAGGATATTCAGCCTTCCATATGGTTGATTGTGGACATTCGTCTGACTTCTGCAAACCAAGGAGTTGTTTCCTGATGCTGGTGATTGTTTGGAGCCGGCCGGCTTATTCCAGCATTATCTTCGATCTACTAGAACTGGCGATTAACATCCTCACTACGGCTTATGCCGTACTATCCGCTAGTCAATCATCCTGCCTGTAAGTGATGGACTGAGGTAACTGGACTGTGTGACCCCAACGCATGAACTTCTATTCGAGTGGATGACGCCAAGATTATATTTTATGGTGTATTTATGTCTGGTTCTCTCCATATTCGGGACTACTGCGCTTGTCTGATTATTTCGGGTTGGCCCTTTTATTGGTTACGTTGTTAATTTGGGACTGTGTAATTTATCTTTCATGGTTAGGTCTTTGAGAGTTGTGTTTGGGGTATTGGTGTTAATTGGCTTAGGATTATAGGTATTGTTTAGGTAGGGGTTTTACAGGTTCTTATTAGCGCACTCTCTTCAAAAGGTTGTAAGAGTTATATGAAGTACCTTTTCCAGATTTGTTTATTATGATTGTAATTGTTATCTAGTACACTAAGAGCATAGCTTATTTATGTTTATGGCTTAAAAGCTGGCTTCAGATTGTGTGTTTATATTGTATTTGTATAATGTTATTAAATGCGTAAGTGAAGTCAGAATTTCAGGCAGTCACTAATTACTCACTATGGATTCCTTAGCCTCTTTATTTATTAGCAAGTTATGGCGTTCACAAACAAAACCCCTTCCCACAGCGGATTATTTGTGAAACGTGAGAGCGACATTGAGTTTACGGGCTGCGTAGCATATGCTCTCGGCCGACCGGCAACAAGATTTAACATTTCGCAGTTAAACTCACAGCATTGGGGTGAATGTCTAACAAAATACTATTACTGACTATTTCGTTTATATGACGTCATTCCATTTTCGACCAATGAAGTGTTATGAAATTTTGAATTCCAACCAATCACAGTCAGACTTTGCGATAATTTTTTCAGCTAGATTTATCGCTATCAATTTATCGCATGGTCGTTCTTTTGTTTAGTCGTTGTCGCCAACTATTTCCCCATAAATTGATGATCATGAATACATTAAGATGCAACTACACGATTAAACTTTTCTTTCAACTTTAAAGCAATGAATGTAAGATTGATATTTAATATTACTTAATATATTTACGCAGTGAAGACCACTTTCAAAACGGCGCACC
This sequence comes from Periplaneta americana, assembly GCF_040183065.1. Lineage (NCBI taxonomy): Eukaryota > Metazoa > Arthropoda > Insecta > Blattodea > Blattidae > Periplaneta > Periplaneta americana. The sequence goes on along the minus strand of NC_091121.1, from coordinate 37,801,660 downwards.
ATATAGACACAAAATCTTTATGCATCTCAATTGAACGTACCTTTTAAACTTGATTCTTTCAATATTCTTCCCAGGTTGCACGCATACGCGATTGGAATATTGAACTGTGTAGATGCAGCTTTAGTTCCGTTACACACTAGGCCTACAGCGAGAATGCGTTTGTCGAGCTATAAAAAATGCTTTCGTGTAGCACTCATTGTAAGTAACGGTCGAAACAAGGCACAGCTGACATTGGTCCTGCTTCCACAGGTAGGCCTAACGTAACCTATAAAATTGTAGCCTATAACATTTGTATTGAAAGTAAACAATTAATAGACGTTCAAATTTATGTAACATCATCGCATATCAAACTCAAAGACCTTGCATAGTAATAATGTCTTTGATCAAAATGCCTTTCGTATGGCGTAATAAAATTCGTGTTTTAATTAGGCCTATCTATACAGAGATGGCTTCACTGTGTAGCAACATGTCTCGCTGTGAATACATAAGCATTGGTATATAGCTGTCCCCACTGTTACTGTTAAATTAAATTATGATTTCAGCAGATAATGAAAATGTATTTGTTATAATAATAAGAGAAAAGGTCAATACATGTAATTAACATTGTAAAACGTGTATTTCGCTTTCGCAATTGGCATTACTGAATAATAACATCGAATTTCTTTATTGCAATATCGATATTCATCTACGAGTATTTCAACTTCACAATGTCTGAATAGGTTAAGTATTCGTTAATATACAATTATTAACATTTTGTGATCGAATTTTAGGGATATATTATTTAAATTTTTATTTTATTCACGAAATAGTCCTAATAAATGTCACTCGAGGTCTGAGATTTCCCAGATAAATCCACTCGCTTCGCTCGTGGATTTATCGGCAGATCTCAGACATCTCGTGACATTACTACAGATAGTACTTGTTTGTTTGGAGCAAAATTTGGTTGGAGGGTGTTGCGACAAGAAATTAATATAATCTTCAATGTAAACACAATTAGATTCTATTGTCTTGAGCCACCTTTTAGAGAAGTTTGTCATCCCACGACGGTACCTTAAAGTGGGGAAATACCGGTCAATTTTTAGCGTTTTTAGTAATAGATCCTTAATCAAGTTTTTTCGATAAGCAAACAGATGCAATGTACTTTCAATTGACCTTCATACAGTCAACGCTGGATATAGTGAACATTCGGCTATAGTGAACCTAAATCGTTGGTCCCAATCCGCATACATTAAAAAGTAGGCCTACATTAATATTTCCGTTTATAGCGAACCCTCGCTTCGGTTATAGTGAACCTTGTATCCCGACATTTTCTTATTTGAAGTCAGATCTTTTTGTTTAAAATCGAAAGAATGTGTTGAGAACAACATTCTAAGTTTCTTACTCCTTTAGTCAAAGGACAAAGATGGGATTAGTGATTCCTAGACATTGAGCTGTACTGTAAATCCAGGCAACGCGTGATGACTTTGCCTCACTCTACCGTCGAAGGGTTGACATTCTGTTCTGTTCTCAGGCACTGTTCTCTACTGTTGTTACTAATCCTTCACCGTCAATGGGTTGCGTTTTGTTCTCAGAAACATTTCCATTATGACAGCATCGAAACACTGGAAAATGAAATTGCCTTTTTTTATTAAAACGAGATGGACATTATGTCCAAAGCATAAATGAAGGTAAGATTTCGATGACTTTCAAACTACATCAACCCTCTCCCAGTTTCCATTAAGTGACCCGGGAAATTCCAAGGCTGTGTACGCAGTCACACCATACCAGTCTGTTTCTAATGTTCTAACAGTGAATATACTGTATAAAAATGTCGAAGTGTAAAGTGTTTTCTTTGGAAGATAAGGCGAATATTATAAGTAACATTGAACGTGGTCTTTCGCAAGCGGACGTGGGTCGACAGCATAGTTTAAGTAAATCAACTATAAGTAAAGTATACAATGTAATCCATTCCACAAAAATGAAATGTTTTATTTTATTGTTCACAATTTAATTTATTTCTAGCACTTAAGGTTAGGGGAGGGAAACTTCGGATATAGTGAACCTCGGATATAATGAACGAAATATGCAAGTCCGCAGAGGTTCACTATATCCGGAGTTGACTGTACTTCTAAGGATCTGGTTTGTAATTTTTTGGGTCAAAATATAGGATGTTTTTTAACTTGATTGTTTAACAACGCTGTATGTGTTGATGGCGAGATGGTATTTGGTGAGAAGAGGTTGAGATTCGCCCAAAATTACGTGACATTCGCCTTACGGTTCGGGAAAACCTCGGAAAAAACGCAACCAGATAATCAGCTCAAGTTGGCATCAAACCCGCGACCGAGCGAAACTCCGGATCGACAGGCAAGCGCCTTAGCCGACTGAGCTACGCTGGTTGCCTATAGGATATTAAAAAAATAAATTTATTTCATGCGGCACCGATCACGTATTTGGATTGCATTATTTAACGGTGTTAGATCGTTACTGGAGTACTACCGATTATTTATATCTTTTTTTTTAAGTCTATTTTCAATTTTCAAAAATACGAACTCAAATGTTATTCCAAACTTGAAAAGAACTCTATAATACGAGTACGACTACAAGCACTTATTAACATAAGTTATTATATCTCACATTACCAAGCAAAGATTTCCTTGTAACATGAACTGCTTGAAAATTATTGCAACTCAAAACCTTCCAAATTTAAAGAGAAGTATTTGAATATATATAATCTGGGTTGTAGTTGCGTCTCTCTTGAGGACCCAGCAGTTTATAGCAACGATCAGTGTTACCCTACTTTGTTTAGTCAACTGTCCGAAGACACGTCTGAACCTCACAATTGATACCAATCACCACCATTTATGAGGCAACTAGGTCAGAAGATAATGGGTTAGGGTGGCCAGTTTCTTTTTCCTCCATTGCATACATCGCCGACTAGCCACATATTTATAGTTGAGTTGATTGGACTTTTCTCATTGCTAATTTTCAAAACTATAGCACAACGTTTCGAAGAGTGGATCTCTCTTCGTCGTCAGGTGAAAACCTATTGTGGGGATCTTTACAAACAGCTAGCCTGTCTGACTGATCGACGACCGCCAGGTCGGTGCGAAATATAAAGACGGAACACACGATGTTATAAACTGAAAAATACATCAAGTAACATCCGAGCCCCTACCACGCCTTAGCGGAGAAGTGAGAAATATGTTCCCAAATTGAAGCAGCCGAAAGGCGCCATTTGTTGGTAGAAAACGCGCGGGTTTTCGAAACCGCTATTTGAATACGCGTTGTATTGCGTATCCGAAAGCTAAATGGTTTTATTTACAAGAACAAAACTTCCTTTGCGATTTACCTTTAATACCGTGTTTCTGCTATCAGCAGAGTTGCTATGTTTTCTGGGAGAGAAATCGGGATATCAGAAGCTGACTTAAGACATTAGACTGATCATCACTTTATAGTTGTTTTCTGCAAAGTAGTGTTCACGTGCTTATAATGTAATACTCGCCTCCTTGAGGAACGCTAAAATACGAAGGACACACATTAGAGTGAATACTACAGGCTAATCGTTTTCTCTTTTATTAACCACGAATATGTTTTAACCATTCGCTACTAAATTAACTTTTCTTTATCGGAACCGGTATTGCAACAGTATATCTGACGACGAATCCATGTTTAAACATAGTTCACTAAAGTATACAACGCAGGAATTGTATGTGTCTGTTATTAGTGTAAAATACCATATCAAAACGCTATCCTTTTTCTTTTTTTTTTTGCCACTCAACGCACCTAAAATATACAATGGTGATTAATTGCGAGAGCAGCAACTAAGTACCGAAAAGGATTAAACAACAAAGAGGTAGAACTAGCGGAAGTATTATCTTGCGAGTGGAGTTGCCTTACGGCAGTCAGCTGAGTTACCTCACAGACTTACTAAATTTCCACGGGTTAAGACTGGAAAAACATAAGAAGACAAGTGAACAGCGACTAAAACCAGTGCGACAGAAACAAGCGAACAATACCAAACTGTGTAGAATGTGAACCAAGTGAACAATTCCACTCTTACGCGGAGTAGCTCACCGCGTGAGACAAATAGAGCTCTCCCTCTATAGGAGGAGGCCTTTGCCCTTAACGGGACATTTTTAGGCTAATCATCATCATCATCATCATCATCATCATCATCATCATCACCTCTATGTTTACAATGCTAAATTTGAATAAATTAAAATATGGGATAATAGGAAATGCAGACTAACTTGTTTAAATAACTTGTTTCATAGGAACTCTGAATGTGAATATTCATAACCACGGTTAATACAAGAATTAATGTTTACTTTTTGCCGTAGGTTATATTGCTGTATGAAATTAAAAGAAGCAGTAGGAGTAGGAGTAGGAGTAGGAGTAGAAGTAGCAGCAGCAGAAGAAACTGTTTCATTAATCCGTAACTAAGACAAGAGTCACTTTCAATCATTCAAATTATATAATTAACGTTTTCCATTTTATACAGTTTCTGTACCTTAAAATTCTGCGAATAATTATTCATGTATGCACTGAAACAGCAACTGTTTGAAGAAAATGAAGGATATAAAGTGGATGAAGAACAATAGCAATGTATATTGTAATAACGTAGTTTGAAAGGTAATTAGCCCTACTATCTTCGAAATGAGTTGAACACACTGAGTGACTCATTGTAGGGTAGAAATTCTCTCTTCGGATTGCACCTATCCACTTTCGGTTAAGGGAATCTCTACTCAGAGGAAACCTGAATCACAGACAGACATATAAGTATAATAGTTTGTCTTCTGTAACATAATTCGGGGCAAAAATCGTAGTAGAAATTAAAGATTAACTAATAAGTGAAATGTAACATTCCTTCCTTCTTTATCTTTAAATCCTTGTTCATTGCTGCAATTAAAAAACAGCACATGAAAGAACCATACTTATTCAGCTCAACCAAACAAATGGCCGCCCGTCGGCTGTTCAATTTGGGAGCATAACACTAGCGCCAGTGAGCGGTCTAGCGGTTATTTAGTAAGTCTATGGTAACTTTTTTTTTCTTAAATTCGTCAACTTTTGGATACAGTATCGAAATCTTGGGTGATCTCCCGACTGTTCCTAATTACTTTTACTTATTGCTGAGAGGTAGTTCATTTATGATGCTGCACTCCCGTCATAACCAGGATGAACAGCGTGAAAACAAATTTGACAGATAACTATGAGAAGAGGAACAAAGGTGTACGATGTCTTGTGTAGTACTGAGGGTTATAAGTTCCTAGTTTTGATACATACACATTTTGGTGGGAATGTGCCTGTTTATAAAATGTTTCAGCGAATCTCCTAATGATAACCGGGATACTTTCCACTTTTAGATCTTGATGTATCTCTTCGTTTCTTGTGTACCACCCGCTGTTATGAATTACACGTAATACTTTATTTTGTACAACTCGAATGGGATCTAATGTTGTCTTAGGTGCGTATCCCCATACTGTAGAACCATACAAAAGCACTGATCTATTCAGCAATTTATAAATTGTTACTTTTTTAGATGTTGACAATGCACGTGTGTTTAAAAGGGGATACAGTTGTACCATTCTTGCTATTGTTTTTGCTCGTATATTTCCAATGTTGGTATGCCATAACAGACGACTATCCAAAAGGATTCCAAGATACTTAACAGAATCCTGAAATTCAAGGGCAGTACCATACAGTGTGAGTTTAGTTTGTGGTACACTTCGAGTTCTACTGAAGGCTATGACTTGACTCTTCATTGTATTTACAGTTAAGCGCCAATGTTGGAACCATTCTTCTATAAGGTGGACATGCCGTTGAAGTCGACCAATGGCTAGATCGGCATTACGGTGTGTAGTGTATGCTAGTGTATCATCTGCATATAAGGCTAACCTGGTGACGTCAGTTTCTGGAAAATTTGAAGTACCGTATATGCACAATATAAGTAAGGGCCCAGTACTGATCCTTGCGGAACTCCTCCTTGAATTTTCTTTTGTCTTGATAAACAGCCGTCTTCCTTAACACAGAAACGTTTGTTCCGAAGAAAATCAGCAATAATATGAATCAGTGCATCAGGAACCTCTGATTGGATTAATTTATAAATTATACCAGTATGCCACACAGAGTCAAATGCACTTTTGACATCGAGAAATATTGCTACGGTAGTAGCTCTGTTGTTGAAACCGATAGTTATTTGTTCAACAAGACGCAGCAGTTGGTGTGTTGTAGAGAGACCTAGTTGATATGCAGCCTGATAGGGTGGAATAAGGTTTGGTGCACTTTGTAGAGGTCTGGTCATAAGAATTCGTTCAAATACTTTGCCAAGGGAATTAATCAAACTTATTGGTCTGCGATTTGCTGGAACCTTTGGATTTTTCTTTTGTTTGGGAATGGCAGTAATATATGCAAGTTTCCAAGCATCTGGAAAATATCGATGAGCTATACACTGATTGAAAAGCTTGGTAATATACATAAGTGCCTTTCTAGGTAAGTTTTTAAGTTCCATGTTGCTAATTTTATCAGGACCTGGTGCCTTTTTAGGTTTAAGGCGTTTAATAATGGTTTTGACTTCTGACGGGCTCGTTAAACAAATGTTCTGGGATACGGGACATAGTAGGAATGTGCTGACAGTTTCCTCGACAGGGCGATAATGTTCAACTAAGCTGTCACATTCATTAGCAGGTTTAAATTGGTTCTCAAAACAATCGGCTATCAGTTCAGCTTTTTCACAAGACTTATAAACTGGGTCTATGGTAACATCACTAGAAAGCAGTAATAGTTTGGTTTCGGCACCACTAGATGGCAATAGCAGGTTAATTGATCCCACTTAGTTATTACTCTCTTTCACCACTAGATGGCAGTAGTAGTTTGTTTCCCCGCTAATTAATTTATTTCGTATTGTTTTATCATCTCACTATTTCCACTCTTGATTAGTACCTATTATTCCTTATCTTTGATGTTATTATTCTATATATTAGTTTAGTTACTATCACGGAATTCGTCTTTTTATTCGTTTTTTAATTCTGTATAATTCATGTTACAACAGCTTATGACATCGTGTGTTCCGTCTTTACATTTCGCACCGACTTCACGGACGTCTAACGTAGCTCTTTGTAGCGTTATGGTAAGATGAGTGACTTTTGTGTAAGGGGCCACAGGTTGGAACCTGTATTCAACTCACATTTCTCGCATGTGTGGTACATATGAGGTTACGTCCATTTTCGGTTTTCCCCTTCAAAATTTTCTAGAGCTCCTTCAGTGGAGCAACGTAACCCGGAGTGAGACAAGTGGCCAACAGGCTTGGAGTTCACATATTTAGTTTCTAACAGCCCCGAAACCCTTGCAAGGACGCGTTTTGCGTTCCTTTTAAATTTCTCCTCCCAATTCTCTTCTTTCAATTCAATTCACGGTCGTCTATCAGTCAGACATAGTGATGGAGGAAATAAATAACAAAATATTGATATTGCAATATATTGCAAACCTAATTTCGATAAACGATATACATCGCAGAACGATTATCGATATATCGCATAGTGGTGGAGGAAATAAATACCGATATATTGATATTGCAATATTTTGCAAACCTAATTTCGATAAACAATTATATTGCAGAATGATTATCGATATATCGCTATTCCGTAAGAAAATTGCATTTTCAGGCTTACATTTACTGTATTATAATAGAATTACTTAAATTTTAATATTCCTTTTTACCATTGAAATTAACATTATAACAGTCAAAAGCATAATTAATGTAAAATTGTAACAATAGACAATACATTTTCAATACCATATGATGTAGGTCCTAACCTAAATAAAAATTATGGTGGAGGCAAGGGAGCTTAAATGATATAGTGGGAAAGAGTTAAGTGAACTCTACATGGTTGTGTATTTGATAGTGGAACACGATTCAATTATTCTAATGTTATATAGGATTCAATCCAGAACACAGATATGATGCTCTTTTCGACCGAGCAACGTAATCATTTTTAATCACAGTTGATTTGATACAATCCTTCTATAGTAAGTTCCCATTGCAAGTTATTGTTACACTCCAACATTTCAAACAACAGTGGTGATGATTATAGGGATAGAATTTTTATGCACTAAAAGATATAATAAGAAAACAATGTCAGTACTAGGTTGTGCATAGAAATCATAGACGTAAACAAATGTCATATCGGTATTAAATCCTCGTTTCTCTTTCCATTTCAGAATATAGAAATAAAAGTTTTGATACCCGTTTTGAGGTCAGACGGTTCCCTTTCAGGGTGGGAGTTGCTCCTGCCTTGGAGAACATTCATAACAATATTAAAACAGTAGTAGACAAACCTCCCGTCTGTCTCACGTTCGCACACGCTGCATTTTGAATTTGGTGTTGCATATTAAACAGTTTGAATTCGAATTCCAGTCCAGCCCTTTTAGAACAAGGTATTGACACAGTCTACTATATACAGTCGCGAAGCTTGAGGTGATTTTTTGCAAATCTCGTGATAAAGCGCTCCAAGCGGTTAGCAACTAGAAACAATAGACTGTCCACGGTCGACTTTGGACTGAATCGTATTTCCATCGAGTGCTAGCTCGTTGCGTATTTCACATTGATGCTTGTGAAATGTTCGTTATTGGTTGTAATGAAAATGTTAATGGCTAAAATACAATAATTGGAATAATAATATTTTACTAGAGACGTAGAAAAATTAAGTTTGTTTTAATGAAATTTATTGATCAAGTTTTATTTTCAATTCTGGTGGGATTATTATCGGTTAGGCCTACTTTTTTTTTTCAAAGGATATGTTTTTAATTATAGCTGTTAATTTTGTTGTTATTTTTATTTGTTACTTTATTAGAGACGTAGAAAAAGTCTGTTACAATAAAATTTATTAATCACGTTTTATTTCCAATTCTGGTGTGATTATTATTGCTTAACCTCAACTACGTAAGCCTACACTACAAGTACCGGTACACGTACATAAGTTAATCTATTAATTCATATTTCCATTATTATTGTTGTAAAGGGAAATGCAAATTAATATTTATTGGTTTCATAGTTAATTATCGCTATAATCTTGAATGAGTGAAGCGATTATAGTAAATTTCAGTTCGTTTTGCACAAACAAAAATAATATTAACCTATTTCTTGCAGGTATCTTCGAGTTTATGGTGGGATTTAATATACTTCATTAAATAATAAATTAACTTTATGCATTTAATATTTCAATAATGGAAGGAAGGTGCTAATTTTTCCAAAAGAACACAACGAAAGTATAACATATTGTGATCGTGTAAGACAGGTATGTCAAAACCCTGCACATTGTGCAGTCGCGCACAGGGCTGTACATTACCTGCACTAGCAGAACAGATTTGGTTTCAGTAACACAGATCAGTAAGGGTGTGCTCATTGAGCTGTGATTGTGAATGCGTTATGAAAAATAAAGTGAGGAGTCCACAGATGTAACGAAGAAGAGAAATCACGAATCATATAACATAACTGTTATGATGTTTTTCTCAGCCAACAGTAATTATTTTAAAATGAAAGGCTTTCATCATATCATGTGGACCTAATAGTGATGTGAGAACTTAAATCATATTAGTAAAGTTCTCAAAATATATTCGCCAGCTCTTATTTCTTAATTAGTACTCTCACGGTAAGACAAACATGACAATAGCGTTGTTTTGGAGTCTGTACTAACACAGCCGTCAATGGTTAGACGACTTACAACTTTTATTTGATAAGCTGATAAGTGATGAGAATATTGATTGAAGACTACATGTGAGGGTTTTGAGGTTGTAAGGGAAGGCAGAAAGCAACTATTTGTAAGGCGAAAAAATTTTCTGGAAAAATAATACATAATGGCGAATTTTCCATCTCACGTTACTATATTATCTTAATATACTTACGTTAATAAATCTTTAAACCTGACATAAAGAAAATGTCCTCGCTTCACAGCTTGTGAAGTACTCTTGTAACTCAATTCAGTAACGCTCCCAACTTGCTGATACTTGCTCTCAACATTTTCCAAATAAAGTATATATAAATTTAAATTCAAGCTTAATTTATCCAACTTATTAATAACAATGTGAATTTATATCAATATACAGCAAGGAAATGATTCCAGTGTAAAAGCCTCACAATGTCCTATTGCATGTAATTGGAAGTAAAATATTTTCTTTAACATTTGTGTTCGTTTTTTATTGTTTTGAAATTACTGCAATATATTTTATATTTTCTTCAAATACTGTATACAAATCACGTAAATAAATAATTCTTTTCAAACGACTGCTTTGTGAATTGTAACTGAGTAAGTCTATTGTTTCTTGTGTTACAATTATTGTCAAATATTGACACTGACAATAATTGTGTTTTTTCCTTCTGGTAAGTGTGTTTATAATGTCCAAATGCCTATTTAATCCAACACTAGACGCGTACATCCTTCCCACTAAGAACTGGTAAGAGCAACACGTGAATGACGCAATCTGCACAGACCGGCGTTCTGCGCACATACACTGCACTTTCAGTGTCTGATTTCTGACATGCCTGGTGTAAGAGAACTTTCCAACCACAGCATAAGTCAGAACCAAAGATATAAAAATTGACAAACTTTGAAAGAGTTCCGCTAGTTCTCAATAGGTGGCACTATTATCGGGGCGGTTAAAAAGTGTCAGGGAAAATGATTATGTAGATTAAGCATAAATTATTCTCACAATTGACAATATCACCGGTTTCCAGCTAATCCCAGTGTTGTTTTACAATCAGTAGAGTTCGAGTGGTATGAAAAATTAAATTCCATAATACGGGTATATTTATGTACTATTGGCAACACTGACTTATCTTCGCCATCTATTCATAGAAGTAATAACTAAAGAAGACACACTTACACGAACAAATGATCGATTACTATCGATTAGTAGCTTCAGATATCTTTGAATGTCATTGTACCTCAATCAGAGGAAGTTACTGTACGAAAGAAAAGTAGGTATTTCAAATTCAAGGCAACCAAGGAAAGGGTTTCAATACTACGTTTTATTAATGTACGTATATTATGGAAAAAAATCTAAAATGGCATTTATAATATAACTTATCCTTTGTTAATTGATAAAATAGTTCTATTCAGTTAGTACTGAACATAAAAACACAATAAAACATGTTAAAAAAACATTAAACAAGTTTAAAAACAAACGTTTTCGCCAATTTTGATTGGCATCTTCAGGTCGTGTATGTCGAATAGAACATGTTATGATAAGTGAACACTTGGTATAAAGGTTAAAAACAGAAGTTAAAAGTATAATATACTTAAAAACAGAAAAATAGAACCAGCAAAAAGACACCACGATGTGTGTAGAAGCACTATGTTGAAAGGGGCGTTGTGATCCAAGGGATTATTCTTTGTTGTCCATCAAACGTACCTAGAAGTTGTTGCAGAACCAGAATTTGTTTTTTGTTTTTCATTTTTAAATTAAGTACCTGTGAGATTCTGCTGAGTGCAGGTATACCACGATGATGTATTATTGCTTACTTGTCTACAGTATGAACCTAATTTTATTTAGCTTTCATTATTTGAAATAATAATAATAATGCATATATTGTAGCAGCTTCATTATTAAAAAGTGAAAATGACCGGTTTTATCTCTTCATATCGGCATTATCCCATTTTACAGTACCAGTTTCTGGCTCTTGATGAGAATATTTCAGTAATACCCATTTCAACGACTTCCAGGTTTTATCTAAGGGTCAGGCTGGGTAGCGTAGTCGGTATAGCGCTGGTCTTTTATGCTCGAGGTTGCGAGTTCGATTCCTGTCCAGGTAAATGGCATTTAAGTGCGCTTAAATGCGACAGACTCATGTCAGTAGATTTACTGGCATATAAAAGAACTCTTGCGGGACAAAATTCCGGCACACCGGCGTCGCTGATGTAATCTCGGGAGTTGCGAGCGTCGTTAAATAAACCATAATTTAAATTTTTCTAAGGCTGTGTAAATAGTGCATTATGCAACGAGCCTATAATGGTAGTAATTAAGACGCGAGCATGTTTATGAAACGAGCGCAAGCGAGTTTCATAATTTTCATACGAGCGTCTTAATTACCATTATAGGCAAGTTTCATACGACTTTTTATGCTCGACCATATTTATAACTTGAAAGTGTTGAAAATTAGGTCTTTTTATGGTTATGTGCGAACTGACCTGAATTGTGAGATGTGCGCAGACGCGAAAGTATTGATTTTTTCCGAGGCCGAATGTCATTGACCTTGGCACAGAATAAGAATGAACATTAGTCTGGTATAACCTGGAAATTGATTTAGAATTGAAAAACGAGATGACAAATTGAATTTATTTGAATATTGTTTACAATTAACGCTAATTATTATAGTAACAGAACATAACCTTCTGCGACAGTATTGGATTTCCAGCCTCCGTGACTTTTCGCTAATTGTCTGTCGATTGCATATCCGAGAATAATCGATATAACGGTACAAAGCTGACTTGTGATTGGCTGAAGACCTGTACTTTAATGAGTAGGTGTACTTTAATGACATGCATTAAAGGACTGCTACCAGGTACATAATTACTACATTTCGGCATGGTGGAGCATAAAATATGTTAATACATATATAAAATCTGATGTTGTATTACGTGAAGATAGTAGCTCATAAAAATATAATTAGCACATTTTCAACTTGGAGCAACGACTGCAATAAGAACACAAATTATGAATATTATACCAAATGCGACTTCCTGTCATGCTTTTGAAATTATATGTAGTAAATCTAGGATTCCTTTAATACATATCAAAATAAATAAAAAAGAAAAACAAAAGCTGACAAAGCCTTAGTTCCTCCCAGGGATTAAATTATTCCACACTGAGCTTTTCTGATTAACCCTTGATGAGAGGGGTGAAGTGCGTTGTACTGGCCTTGTAATAAGAGGATTAGATCTTCTACTCTTATCCCCAACCCGTCTTCCTGAGCTCTGCCGGAAATTAAGGCTATATGATGCCATTCCAGGCGCTGGACAACGGCTTCATAACCGCGGTGTGTGCTGTAATATCAACCCTCAGTTCTCCTATTCATCACTTTGACAGCTATAAACCCTGTTCTTCCGTGCTTCTAACTGGAATAATGACCTTTTCGCAAATCTCGCGCAATTCCCCAAGAACCACATTGCATTAAATTAGTTACAAAAGGGGTAGTGGACCGAAGGGTACTTTGGTGAGATGTAAACATATCATATGTTATAGATGTACTCTATCTCTGCCTGAAACGATATCAGTGTAAACGCGTGAAAGCTTCCGCCAAGTCCGACGGATGTTCGGTAAAAATGTCTTGTCATAAATCATTAAATACGGTACGAACTCATGAGTAGGGCTGAAGAAAAGTATTGATATCAGGGTAGTAAATAATTTCTACATACATTGTTTACCAACTACGTCGCGTTGCCGGGTGTGTCTACTGCAGTGATGTCAACTGATGCCCATAGGAGCAAGCGCGCGTTTTAGAGCCCAGGAGAGCCTGAGCGCTCTACAGCGGAAAGGACAGAGACAGACGAAAGAGGTAGTATATGCCGCCTGGTCGAGCTATATACAGGGATGGCCAGCACTGATTCAGTGGATAAAGGGAAGAGAACTTATTAAAACTGTATCCATGTTAATTTTTAGTTTTTTGTCTGAAAAGTATAAGTGTATTATAAGTTTTAATTTTAATGTTCATTTCTCACAAGTTTGCTCTTTTATTCAAAAGGAATAATTTCTCAACTTTTTTTTTTACAGAAAAGTGAAATTTTCAGATATGTTTGTTTAGTAGCCTTACAGGTACTAAAACAATTTTTTCGTAAATCTAATATATCGTAAATACGTATTACTGAAGATAGTGTATTAAAATGTTTGAAAATATTCGCATGGAAAATGTTTGTAAGCAAATGAATTAACAAAGCAAATACTGTTACATCACAAACAAAAGATAATTATGTGCCTATGTGTTGATAAAACATCAGCTCTATAGCTTCAGCACATTTCGAGATAATTTAATATTCTGATTACAGAAAGTTGCGCACCAATCTCACCTAAAAGCATAATGCGATACGAATTTTATTATGTAATATTAGTTACAGTTAAAATATATACCTAGACAACTTTGCTTTGTACTATAATATTGTTTTGATTACTTTTATAAGGCTAAAGAGACCATCAATATCATTTCAACTTATCATGCCATATTCAGTGTCTTTCTTTGGGATAACACTTTCTTTATGAATGATGTGTTTAATTCACTTAGTACAGTGTAGTTGTAGTTATTATGGCATTTGTGTGAATATTCCTTCTTTACTCTTTATTATGTTATTAACGTTTAAAACACAACTGCAATATTAGGCTAAGAAATAGGTGTTAGTAGTTTTGGTTTACAGACAGTATAGAAAATAACAAACAGAAAGAAGCCCTATAAAAATAACGATATAAAATTTCACGTTCCGTTTGAAGTTTGTGCACCACTGTTTTCTTAATCCAGCAGGCTGCTTATTCCTCCTAGCATACCTAGCGCTTAATGCCCGCGCACGACGTCAAGGTCAGAAAAATGCGCTTGCTTTGACATCACTGGTCTACTGTGTGTAAGGAGCAGAGAGAGTGAACATCCGACTCTCCTCAATAGCAGACCTGCTCAAGTGATGTGAGGTTGTATCAGAATGCCGAAACAAATATCCAGCAAACAGAGGACTGAAGTCAGAACATTGGGAAATTGTGTTTGACTTAACTGATGATGATATTTTTTTTATAAATTTAATATTTGTTTCAAGTTAATTAATTTGAAACACAAGTAATTCTGTTAATGTAAATTCTATTATGAGCATTTATACGGAGCGGACTGTACAAGCAGCCGCTACCGTAACAAGTCCTCCGCGCACACAGACATTTTGTAAACACAAAGCTCTACGTACGATGCAGCGTAGCCTATAATCAATACTTTTTTTTTCAACCCTACTCATGAGTAGCTCCACAATAACTAGCAGCCTAGGTCTACACTTACAGTCTTGTTTCCAAACTATGATGGATTGCAATTGAAGAGTCCACTGCAAGAATGATGGATGTCACTTTCTTGTCGAAAATGAACCAAGACTGTCAATGCATACCTTAAAACATGTAGAATGTACATACAGAGTTATATGGAATTAACACTGATAGTCATTGTCCAGTAATGATCGGAAAATCACAGTTAAGCTATGAGCGCTAAGCATTTCAAACTTTCAATTGCTTCTCCTGCGAAATGTATTCCAAATGACATCCATCATTCTTGCAGTGGACTCTTCAATTATTTTGTCATTATCATCTTCCTCTTTGCAGATGATGAAATAATGCCACCTTAGAATGACATATGTCATTATAACGGGTGGAAAGGGAATAAATAGGATCCTTCTAAAAGATGAATCAGGAAGGGGAGTTAAAAATAAATTTAATGTCATTGCGGTCTTTTATGAACAATTTTTCAGATATTTATACAAATAAAAAAGAACAGATTACAACACTTCAATGCTGGGTAACTTTCGGTACTGGAGCCCGGACTCATTTCACCGGCATTATCACCTTCATATCATTCAGACGCTAAGTAACCTAGATGTTGATACAGCGTCGTAAAATAACCCAATAAAATAAAATACAACATTTCAACACGCATTAACTTAAAAGTATTGACTGAATTACAAAATTACATACGTAATTACACGAAAGGTTTAGTAAATTAACCGTGACATAGGGACATTGTTGGCTGTGCATTTCCTTTTTTCCGCTCTAGTCTTGTTTTCGACTTGCTTCATCGTTACTTAATGCATTGTTGCCATATCTTCCTATTACATATTTTGTTACCGATCTTCAATAAATATACACTCAGACAATAATCTAAATGTAACGCAAATAAACCAGTAAAGACACATTTTGTTGGTACTGGCTCTATAAAGTCACCCAACATCACCTCTATCTCCCATTTTCCTGGAATACGCAATTCAAAATTCAACTAAAAATGCTACTTTCCTCAAAACCCATTTACAAAGAACGACAACGATATTAAATTTTTTGTGTAACTCCTGCCTGATTTATCTCTCAAAAGGAATCTATTTAGTCCCCTTCCAAACCAACTGGGGAAATAAAAATTAGGGCTTGAATATTAATTAAATGTGAAAGGGGTTCTTAAATAATATTGAGTGTATCTACGTCGTACAACAAAAGTACTGCGGATGCGCAGTTACCTTATGAGTGCATGACGTCAATGCTTCCTGTTACACAGTAAATGTGGCATTTTTCCCGTTTGCACCTCATCCTCTAGGTCTCTAGGGAACTATGCTATGATATGAATGAGAACCTCTTCCTGGAATTTATAAAAATTGATATCAGTTCAGCGTAACACGAAGTTTAATAAGTCTCCGCTAGATGCCACACATTCCAAAACGTACGCGTGTTGCCGTCTGTTGAGTATTGCGTAATCTAGCTGGGATGTCAATAATCGACGGACGTTACCTGCATATAACCGGATACTATGACTTCATTGGACATGTACACCCTTTGATACAGAAAATTGTCGCTGTCCCGTAGCGTGAATTTGTCAGTGTCGTAAGGATTAACGCGCGATTCACCGTCAAGCCGATAAAAATTAAGCATTGAGAATGAAATCAAGTTGTAGCACCGACGTACTTGCATGTTGTGAAACGATGATCCTTTTATAAAAAAATATATATATTATTCCAAGTAGACCTCACCGCGGTCCCTCAATCCCGGTCCCACGAGTTACCATGAGTCCAGGGGCGCTATCACGAGCAACGAATGGCCACATATCCACGGGGTCCAAGTTCGTCGCACGCAGCCGATTCTTTCTTACTTACTTACAAATGGCTTTTAAGGAACCCGAAGGTTCATTGCCGCCCTCACAGAAGCCCGCCATCGGTTCCTATCCTGTGCAAGATTAATCCAGTCTCTATCATCACACGCCACCTCCCTCAAATCCATTTTAATATTATCTTCCCATCTACGTCTTGGCCTCCCTAAAGGTCTTTCTCCCTCCGGTCTCCCAACTAACACTCTATATGCATTTCTGGATTCGCCCATACGTGCTACATGCCCTGCCCATCTCAAACGTCTGGATTTTAAGTTCCTAATTATGTTAGGTGAAGAATACAATGCGTGCAGTTCTGTGTTGTGTAACTTTCTCCATTCTCCTGTAGCTTCATCCCGCTTAGCCCCAAATATTTTCCTAAGCACCTTATTCTCAAACACCCTTAACCTATGTTCCTCTCTCAGAGTGAGAGTTCTAGTTTCACAACCATACAGAAGAACAGGTAATATAACTGTTTTATAAATTCTAACTTTCAGATTTTTGGACAGCAGACTGGATGATAAGAGCTTCTCAACCGAATAATAACACGCATTTCCCATATTTATTCTGCGTTTAACTTCCTCCCGAGTATCATTTATATTTGTTACTGCTGCTCCAAGGTATTTGAATTTTTCCACCTCTTCGAAGGATAAATCTCCACGCAGCCGATTCTACATAGGAATAAACCTGAAACTTAAGAAAGAAACGGAGATGATAATGAAAGAGGGGAAGTGGAATTATGATGGCGAAATGAGTCCGTGGTCCAACGCCTAAAGTTACCCAGCAATTCTCCTTGGATTGACTGAGGTAAAAGCTAGGAAAAACCTCAACCATGTGACTTGCCCCAACCAGGATTTGAACCCGGACTTGCTTGTTCCACGGTCAGACGTGCTAGCCGTTACGTCACAGCAATGAACAATACAATATAGTCTAATATCAACTAAGCTTTAATTCATTAATGTAACCCCCAAGGCGGTTAAACATTGGAAGGGGTTCAAACCTGCCAGAGGGTGATGATTTTAAAGACAAAACTCTTAACAGGGCTTCTTCCGGGATTGGAATAAAAAATGTGGGTTCTCTCTACTCGTAGATATCCTATCCCAGATAGAAGTAGTCTATAAAAGGTGAATGCCTTTGCTGATTCCTGCCCACATAAAATTCCGATACTAAATAACCACTGTATTTGAAAGTGTCGTTACATAAACACCACTACCACAATAGTTTTGCTGGAAACTTTATCATTTAAGCCACAATTGAAAATAATTTAAGAACATCTGTGAATTTGCTAACTACAGAAAATACTTAATCCGCTTTTACCTAATTAAAATTTGACGTGAAATGGATACCCCCGACCTTGTTTCTGTTATTGAGTTTCTGTACCGCGATATACACGTAAACATGATATGTTGCAAATCTAAATTAAAGCCAGTTTTAATATCTGTTGTTTATGTAACCTAGATAAATAAATTACGTTTACAAAATGTATTTTCACACTAACATCAAATAAATACATTTATACTTGACGTGTGAACATATTGATACCATACAACGAGGCGCTTTTTTATGGCGCTTGAACTAGCTTTAATATTTCAAATATTATGGTAACTGCACAATTCATGCAGATTAATTATTACTGTATCTTGGTATAACATAACCCGAAGTGAAATCTTCCGCGGCCGTTTTCATTTTCAGATGGAAGTGATGCACACATTTAATATCATTTGTAACATAGCAGAGAACGACCTGGGCTTTGAGGTCGGGATGCAAACAAAAACGAAAATTAAAACGATGCCTGGCTAAATAAGGTTGAAATTGTGTTTACATCATTCTGTGTGTTTAAACTGGTAATTATGACAGGCAAGAATGCCAAAATTATTACTCTACCTAAGAATAAAAGTGTACTAACCGACGCATAACATGTTATAATACTTGTATGTAAGGGATTTGAAAACCAGAAATACTACCGTTCACAAAATACACAGGCTGCTCTCTAGCGACGAATTTCTCAACATTGAGACAGCCTTGTCAAATAATAATAATAATAATAATAATAATAATAATAATAATAATAATAATAATAGTAATAATAATTTTATATGATATTCTTATTGAATTTGGTATTCCCAAGAAACTAGTTGGATTAATTAAAATGTATCTCAGTGAAACGAACAGCAGAGTCCGCATAGGTCAGTTTCTATCTGATGCGTTTCCAGTTCACTGTGGACTAAAGCAGGGAGATGCACTATCACCTTTACTTTTTAACTTTGCTCTGGAGTATGCCATTAGGAAAGTCAGGATAACAGAGAGGGTTTGGAATTGAACGGGTTACATCAGCTGCTTGTCTATGCGGATGACGTGAATATGTTAGGAGAAAATCCACAAACGATTAGGGAAAACACGAGAATTTTACTTGAAGCAAGTAAAGAGATAGGTTTGGAAGTAAATCCCGAAAAGACAAAGTATATTATTATGTCGCGTGACGAGAGTATTGTACGAAATGGAAATATAAAAATTGGAAATTTATCCTTTGAAGAGGTGGAAAAATTCAAATACCTGGGAGCAATAGTAACAGATATAAATGATACTCGGGAGGAAATTAATAGCAGAATAAATATGAGAAATTCCTGTTATTATTCGGTTGAGAAACTTTTATCATCCAGTCTGCTGTCAAAAAATCTGAAAGTCAGAATTTATAAAACAGTTATATTACCGGTTGTTCTTTATGGTTGTGAAACTTGGACTCTCACTTTGAGAGAGGAACATAGGTTAAGGGTGTTTGAGAATAAGGTCCTTAGGAAAATATTTGGGGTTAAGAAGGATGAAGCTACAGGAGAATGGGGAAAGTTACACAACACAGAACTGCACGCATTGTATTCTTCACCTGACATAATTAGGAACATTAAATCCAGACGTTTGAGATGGGCAGGGCATGCAGCACGTATGGGCGAATCCAGAAATGCATATAGAGTGTTAGTTGGGAGGCCGGAGGGAAAAAGACGTTAGGGAAGGCCGAGAAGCAGATGGGAAGATAATATAAAAATGGATTTTGAGAGATGTCATGGTAGAGAGTGGATTAATCTCGCTCAGGATAGGGACCGATGGCGGGCTTATGTGAGGGCGGTAATGAACCTCCGGGTTCCTTAAATTGCATTTGTAAGTAATAATAATAATAATAAAATTAATAATAATAATAATAATAATAATAATAATAATAATAATTCATTGCTAGAGTAAAGATACATATTGTTTTTTTTTATAAAAGAATCACTCTAGTACCCTCAGAAATAATACATACTGGTGCTCAGGAGTCATTCCACAAAATTTTAAGATAAATGTTTTATTAGTTAATAGAATACAAAGTAAAAAGAGACAAATGAAAACACAGATATTACAATAATTGAAATTATATATTTTCTCCCTAAACAATAATTTAAACTGATGTTAAAAAATAAGGAACCTTAGCAAATTGAATGTTTGGGAATTTGGCTGTTATCTTGTTATAGAGCCTTGAACTGAAGTTGCTAATCAGAGTGCTGCATTGGAGTTAAATCGCTCGCTTGAACTCGGTCGAGTGTCGCACCCTCGAGTGAGATACGATCGGTCGTGATACGCTATAATAAATAGAAGCACAGTAGAAGGTCATCTCACAGACATGTCTTATCTTGTATGGAAGGCGACAGATAAGATACACATATATTTTGCACCCACGGTAAAAATATGGCTTTATTTTCTGCGTTTATGACAAACGTTTAATGGAATAGTCAATGGAACGTGCCAAAACAGGAACATGAAGTTATAAATAAAATAGTATGAAAAACTTCGATATACAGTTATTATTGTTAATTAATAATTATTCAATATTTGATTTACCACATATTTCATATGATAGGTCCATACATAATGTTCCGCCTATATATTGCGACAATGTAGTAACGTTTTAAAAAATATTGATATAGCAGTTGATTAATAACAATATTAGTACAGGGTTAACGTCACAGAAAGCATAATAAAACGAATAATCATGCTGCACAACTGTTACAGACGTAAAGATTGATAACTTACAGTAATTATTAGAGATTATTATTATTATTATTATTATTATTATTATTATTATTATTACTATTATTATTATTATTATTATTATTATTATTATTATTATAAAACTATATACAGTTCTTGCGTTATCGTGATTGTGTTCTCCGTTTATAATAATTACATTTACATCCAATAACATCTATCAGATGTGGCAAAAACAAAATCACTCCTGTGTGGAGAAAAAAAAAACATTAACTACAACATTTATATTACATTTTAAAGTAAGTTTTGTAGTTGTACTAAGGAGAGGTTAGTTAACACTGCAAAGTTTTGAAATGATAAACATCTATGATGTTACTACATAGGTCATCACTGTAACAAGAACGAATGTCTAACGCTCTGCTTATACCGTTCGAGGATTTATCGCTCGCGACAATTTTACCCATCATGCATGTGCGCTACCTATCGGATTATCCTATGAACTACTTGGCGCTCGAGCGAAAACGTCCGATGCAGAACTCTGTTGCTAATGTAATTATAAGCGGTCTTGGGAAGTTCATACCCAAACATTGTTTTCAGGTTGAGTGCATCCAGACATACAGATCTTTTGTACTAGCATACTATATTCTGTTCATCTAACAACTCACAGTATATATGCAACTAGGGTTGGATGACTTAGTCAGTCACTACATTACAATAATATCCACAGCAGAGAAGCAGTTTCATTATATACTAACGTTCGCAGTGGAGTTGTTCATTTTAATGAGCTTATTTCAACGTGACAGAAGCAAAAACCTCCAACTACAAGAAGGTGAAAGCAATACTTCAAGAATTTGCTGATAACCACAGTTACAAATGGAGAAACCTTTTACCGGACATTATTATTATTATTATTATTATTATTATTATTATTATTATTATTATTATTATTATTTCATTTTTCTTTATTGATGTTAATTATATTTGGCAAGTATTTTTATACTGGTTGAGTGGAAGAGAAGGCATTATGGTCATAACTCTGCCAATACCAGTAAAAATAAATCAAATAAATAACTGAACAAATAATTGAAATTATAGGAACCGTCATAGAAGTATCAATCTTTATTACTGGAATGCATTTTCAGCATTCTCCACAGTGAATTTCGAATCATTAATAGAACGTCAAATGCAGAACAAACAAGATCCCTCATAGTGCCTATCCCACGCGCCAGTATGACGTCACGTCAGTAGTCCTATAGTTTATGAATAACTAACCTTATCTACTACGTACGCCCTGTGGCAGAATACGATCCCTAGTTATAACTACAAGGTGTAATTTGGGATAAGGAACTCATATCCAGTAGTACCTATTTTAGAATTTATTAGCCTTAATTATAGTCTACTATACTAAGTTACATTGAGGCCTGCTTAGAGTGGACTGCTTAAATTAAGAGAGTGATCGAGGATTTATGTATATTGTTATAGTTGATTTCATTAGCTTCGTTACAACTAGGTCACTATAGTTGAAGTCACACATTTTCTAAACTATAATAAAACACTGTGGCTTGCAAAGAGCGTTCAATAGAAGCAATTTTAACTCACATTATCGAATGACAGAAAGAACGTTACAAATCAAGAGTTCGCCAGGGTTGCCCACTGTCTTCTGGCCTTTTTAACATTTATATTGACGCAGTTAGTCTATCAGCCAGTGGCAAAGGGAACTAAACAGAGATTTTAAATTAGGACAGATTATTTTAAACGCAATTATCTTTGCTGACAATTGCATCATCCTCTCAGATTCTGAACATGGTCTTCAAAAAGCAGCACATAAACCACAAGAAATAACATGAGATCATAATTTAAATCTCCTCTAAAAAATTAAAAGTTATGGTTTTTGAAGGAAAATATTCTGTTAGATCCTAAAATTGTTCTGAACTATAAAATAATAAAAGAAGTTAGTTGCTTTATTTTCTTTGAACAAGAAAGAAATATGGACAACGAATTAATAAAATTCTAGCATACGTGTGAAATCAACCAGAGGACACTGAAAACTAAAACCAGGAAGGAAACTAAACTTAGATTTTACCAGGTGCTGAAAGTTGCACTCTTCACGTATGGATATTAAACAGACCTGAAAAGAAATGAATTTAAACAGCGGAAATGCGATTTTTAAGACGAATATCAGGATATACCTTAAGAGAAAATATAAGGCTACGCAACTTCTCATTTCGCAAAGAAATTTTAAAATGTTACATTAGTCGGATCAATTTTCTGCACATTTAAAGGACAAAACTGAAGTTCGTTTAATCATTTATTATTACAAACCACTGCTCTTCTAAATTGATTCAGGGGCGAGCTAAAGTTTTTCTGTTTATGTTATATTTTATGTTACAATTATTAGTAAAATAAATAAATAAATAAATAAATAAATAAATGAATAAATAAATGAATAAAGAAATAAATAAATATCGGGAATTAAATCAATCGTTTTCCGAAAACTTCTATGAAATATTTCATATAAAACAATTTTTACCTCGAAAAGGAAGGAAAAATGAGGAAAATATTGTATTAAACGTTTTGTTTGAAATACTATCCGAAAGAATGACCCTCTGAAATTAATGACATTGCTAATGGTTCACCCTGTATATTACTTAATGGATAAAATAACTGACATAAAATCTAACTCGCTGTTACGTATTGAACAGATGGATTTAAGTCGGTTTAGAAACTAAATATTTCAATATAAACCTGAAGGTCGGCATTGAGTTGGCCGTACTAGGCCTATTTCCACATAAGAGGATACCCTGTGAGACAGCATTATAGCCTATTCTTGTGGCAGAAGAAGTAAGGTTATTTTTAATTATTTTTTGTCTCACTACATAATTTAAAATAATTTTAAAAATGTGTTTTGAAATAGATAAATTTCTAACTTTTAAGGATAAATTCATCATTTTGACAAAATAAGTTGATAATATGATTTTACGTGTAGAAACAGAAAGCGAAATAAGAAGTCATATCACAGGAATATATAGATAATTCTCATTCCATACGTTCACGTAGAAGTCCTATTAACTATGATTGTATCATACTTTCCTTGTGAAACCTGTATAAGATTCATACATTAGTTAGTGTTAATTTATGACCAACGATTCTAAAGTTTCGTTTCTTATAACAAATTCATAAAATAAAGGCCGTGAATGTCTTGTTTTGTGTATTCTCTTGATTCTTCAGCGTAACCCGATATTCCCTCTTGCGTCTGTTGAGAAT
The DNA here is from genome assembly GCF_040183065.1 of Periplaneta americana. Lineage (NCBI taxonomy): Eukaryota > Metazoa > Arthropoda > Insecta > Blattodea > Blattidae > Periplaneta > Periplaneta americana. The sequence continues at coordinate 37,777,551 of NC_091121.1, read as the reverse complement.
TATTATAATTTGAGTACTATCTTCGCTTTCACTAGATTGGATTAAAAGGGCGACTAGCCTAAATTTGTTATGCAAAATTACTTTACCGGGAATATTCAGAGTTGAGTATAAAGTTTCTTAAATCACGCAGCCGAGATAAAGGCGGTTTGCGTTTCCTCCCCAAACAACCGAATTACATTCTCCACGATCACTCATCTATACTGCACGATCACCCCTTTATCTTCAACACGGGGAATACTCCGAATTAATGGCATGGAATCTCTCCATCAGATAATTATTGGAATTGCGTTCCTATTGCTCGACACACCATATATCAAGAGAACGAGCTTCCACAAAAACTCATATTCAATCTGATTTCTAAAGTTTCATCAAATAATGTGCAATTTGGGCATTACGGGTTCCTCGTGCTGCCTGCTAGTGTTATGTTCTGTTAATTAGTTTGCTTAATCTATCCTCTATTAATCTTTAGTATAAATTGAACTAATGCCAATTCTTAGGTCACAAGCCGTGGTATAGTATGTCTATAAAGTCATGCTCTGATTTTATTCAGCATCGCGTGTGTCAGTAACTGACGATAGTAATGGGCGCTAAGGAATGAAAAATATATAAAATTATTTGATAGTCACAGACTATCGTTTCATGTGAAAGTTTTAAAAGCATTCGAATGATAGATTCGTTTGCCAATCCGCTGTCTGTCTAGAGCAGAAATAGATAATAATAATAATAATAATAATAATAATAATAATAATAATAATAATAGTGATTTATTTAACCTGGCAGAGTTAAGGCCATACGGCCTTCTCTAACACTCAACCAGGAATAAAACTACGTTACAAAAAACACTATAAATTTACAAAGTACACTGCAATTTTACACACAAATCTGAATAAGATAATAATAATGTAATGTAAACAACAGGTAAGTAGAAATCAGACCTAACTTAATATATAACATACAGAAAGAAAGGAAAAAGCATAATAAAATGTGAACAGCAGGTCAAAATAAATGAGACATACAAAGTATAAAAAAATAAGACAATTTTTGATAATAATAATAATAATAATAATAATAATAATAATAATAATAATAATAATAAATAAGAATAGCAGCAGCAGCAGTAGCAGTAGTAGCAGCAGCAGTAGTAGCAGCAGCAGCAGCAGTAACAGCAGTAGTAGTAGTACAAAGCATGCAATGAATAAATATTTTTAAGTACACACAGTAAGGAAAATTATGATTATATATAGCTCAACTTATCACATTATAGATATACCATTATCGGAAAATATGAAAACAAAAATATAAAATAAGTTAAATATCACTAGAACATAAAAAATGTGAATACGTGGAAACATGAAATACAACACTTGTCATAATAGTAAGTTACAATGTTCCTGTATACACCACCTCTTCATTTCTTCTTCTACAAAATACAGGGTCTTAAAAAAAAGTATTCAGTATTTTAGGAGGTGATAGTATGCATCAAAACAAGAACATAATGTCTAATGAACACGGATCCTAAAACACATACTTTCTGACATCTGAACACTTGTTCATAGGAGGTGCTCAATGTGACGTCCATTCATGGCAATGCAATACAGCAGACTACCAGATAATCATACCGTAGTTGACAAACAGAGATGGTGTTGTGAATTTTCGTAGTCAGCATGTGTAGGCTGATGAAAATCCCCATGCAGTTGAAGAAACAAGGCATCAGCACCGATTCTCAATCAACTTATGGGCAGACGTTCTTGGTGATAGATTAATAGGGCCATACGTGTTACCACAGAGATTAACTGGGGATCGTTATCAGGATTTTCCTATTAATGTATTAAAACAAATTTCAAAGAGTGCGTGATTCCTTACGCCGGGGAGAGGAATGAATTGCCATGAATGGACGTCACATTGAGCACCTCTTATGAGCAAGTGTTCAGATCTCAGAGAGTATGTGTTGTAGGACCCATGTTTATTAGACATTATTTTCTTGTTTTTATGCATACTATCACTTCCTAAAATAGTGGATACTTTTTTTAACACCCTGTATATTTTACCTGTCTGCGTGTACAGTTTGCTTTGAGCGAGATGACAGTATGGAAATTTGGCAAAATCTTGCTCGGTGGCACATACAACAACTTTTACAGCCGCCAGGATAGCCATCCAACCTTCCAGCAGTTTTGTTCCTATTTCGCTTTAGCGTGACGTCATTGATGTCCACCAGTCCGGTGAGATTCGGAATACGCTGACAGTCACGAAGCTTGAGGTGATTTTTTGCATTTCTCGCGATACAATGCTCCAAGCGGTTAACAACTGAGCGTAGGATACTAGGAACAATAGACTGTGCGAGAGCAGCAATGCTAGTGGCTAGCAAGTAAAAATCAACTGTTATTGGCTGCATATTTCCTACGTATGGAGCTTCGGGATTGTATATAGAGTCATTCCATGTCAAATCGAACACCTACGAAACATGACAACTTAATATTTGCTCCAATTTTTTTTTACATATTCTTTTGATGAAATTAAATAACCCATGTGTAATTTTTTCGGGCTGACACAATTATTTAGTAATTTATTAAATGTTACATTTTCCGTAAATCTGGATGCAACGTATTATGAAAATGGTTATACTGAAGATTCTATAAATCGTAGAAATTTCGTATTGATGTCATTTTAAAGTGCAATAATTGCAGTATTATATACTAATTTTTAGTGTTCAATCGAAATATAAAATGGACCCGTTTTAGGGGGTTATATTTTTTAAATACGTTTTCATATATCAGGGACTTACTTCTAAAAAGGGGAAAAATATCATTATATTCTTTGAAATGTTTTACGTAGAACTGCGTTAGTTTTAGAACTCTATTCGAATCAGAAGTCGCTGTGCAAATAATTTACTGATGGTGTGTTCGGCTCGGATTGAGTGAGACCGCGCGCCGGAGCATACAGCTGCGACAGCAGCAGCGAGAGTGACTAATACATTATCAGTGGTGCGGTGTTACTTCACGTAAATAAACAGATAACCTCTAGTTCTAAAAGCACGTAATGTCCCTTCAACACTTAGCAGTTTCCCTTTAATTTATCTAACAATAATTCCTAAGTCTTTCGAAGTAGGTATCGTGTTGTGTTGTGTGCATGTCAAATCAAACACCTGTATACGAAACGTGATCATTTATTATTTGCTTAAATCTTCTAAAATATGTTGTGCAGATCAAAATAAGAGGTCTGTAATTTTTTCTGGGATCATACTTTAAAATTTTACTATTTATACTCTTTTAATTATATGACAAATTCATCTACGACGCAGTATGAAAATGCTCATTTAAGATTCTATGCATCATAGACGTTGAGTGTTGGTGCCATCTGAAATGGGAAGAAATGAACTATTATATTAATTCTTTTAAGTATAAGTTGAAATACAAATGGGGTTGTTTTAGAGGGTCACTTTTTAAACATAACTTAATATTTTTTATAACAGCTTACTTTAAAAAGGCAAAAAAATATACGTACAATCTATTATATTTTACATAGAACTACGTTGGTTTCAGATTGATTTCGAGTAAGAAATAACTTTAAAAATAAATGTCACCACGAAGATGAGTTTGGGATTTGTGCTGAGTGGAATTTTTTTGCTACATCACGTGGAAAAGGGCCTTGTGATGGCATTGGCGGTACCGTTAAGCGGCTTGCTATGAAAGCTAGTCTTCAACCTGGTACAGATCCTATTGTAACACCAAGGAAACTGTATAACTGGGCTGAGAAAAACATTTCTAATATTTCTTTTACATTTTTTTACCATTAGTGAACACAAAAAACATAGCAATATTTTCTACTCAAGGTACCAACAAGCAAAAGTGGTGCGAGGTACCTTACAACTTCATTCTTTTGTTCCACTGACAAAATCTCAGGCCATGATAAAGAACTATTCCCTTCAAAGTGAGAGCAAAGTGGTGGACATTAAATAGAATCGATATTGGTTGTAGTTGATTAGTTTTAAAAGTCCAGTGTTGTGTAAACTGTAGTTATTTTCACAAGTGTATATTTTACAAAAACAATATTTAAATACAGTACTGTGTTATGTAAATTACGTAAAAGAGTGATATTCTGACCGTGGAACAGTGCAAAGTGGTCACACGACTCTCATCCGGAGCTGCACCTGCACATCATCTTGCAACAGTACTTATGCAGCCCGCGACCTCAAGACGCGCAGCTTGGTGAGTCATTTAATTATTCTTCAACGGCTCGAAGTAGAGTTCTGATTTTTTTAAGGGCGGTTAAAATAATTTCAAGGTATTTAAGGATTTTTTTCTGTAATTTTAAAATAAGTCGCTGCCATTAAAACATATTTTTATACATTTAAATGTTTTTTAAAAACAAAGTTAACAAACTTATATTTTTATATTATTATGCGAAGAATAAAGTGTGTACTGTCACCTTCAAATTGAGACAAAGAGCAAATCTCTGTGATGATTATTAGTGGAGATAATCACGTTTAACAATCATGATGCGCGACCTATTTCAGAATCTTTGCTAACACATATCTACTACAATAATCGATATAGACAACAATAATAAAACCCGTATTTATTTTTTCAATCATAGAATGTGTAAAATTTGTTTTATCTAAATCGGAGACATGAAAGTCAATTCCAGGCTAAATTTGTGCGATTTGGCGTGGAATGACTCTATACTAGACTATAGTACAACCATAGACAGTTCATCAGTGGGGTAGAAGGTATGAGTATGGGGAAACGTTCTCCACCGCTGTGGAGTAATGGCTAGCGCGTCTGACCGTGTGCGAACGAGCCCGCTTTTAGATCCTGGTTGTGACAATTTACCAGGTTGGGGGTTTCTCCGGGGTTTTCCCTCAACCAATTGAAGCAGAATTGCTGGGTAACTTTCGGCGTTGGACTTCGAACTCATTTCGCCGTCATTAATCCACATATCATCATCCATAACATAGCCCGGATTAAGTTCACGGTGCAGCGTGCTGTACTTGTACAAGAACGCGGCCGTTCGACTACCCAATCAGTCACAGAATGTGGTAAGCACAATAAGCCTCAGGTTGCAGTGTAAGCCTTCGAGTTCCTCCTCCGTACATGAGGAAAAAATGGAGAAATGTTAATTCTGCACCTAAATTTTATTTATTTTGCATTCAAAACTTTAGTATTTAGTATTTATTGTTAATAGTTCACTTCTACATAAACTTAATAATTTAAAATTGATCTATATACAAATAGTAATTAAACATAATTAATATACAAATTAAGTATTAAGTTAAGTATTTAGGCATAATTTTCGACAATCAGTTAAAATGGAACCGACACATTAATTATCTTTGTAATAAATTATGTAAAATAATATATTATTTTGTTTTATTGAGGAATTACTTGTTAATAAGTTTATTACGCACAATATACTTAACTTTATTTCAATCGGTAATTCTGTATGGAATTATAGGATGGGGTAGCTTATTTAAATCCCAGTTTAATCCACTTTATTTATTAGAGAAGAAAATAATTAAAATATGTCTTCATAAACCTATTGATTTTCCATCTCAAAAATTGTTTCTAGACTTCAATGTTCTTAACATAAGACAAATTTATTATATTGTATTAATAAAATTCATACATAAAAATCGAAATAATTTTGAATTGTATTCTCATAATTATGAAACAAAAGGTATGAATTCTTTAAGATTGTTTGAACCAAAATGCAACACTCCTACAGTATTTAATCATAGTAGTAATTTAGGGCCAAGAATACATAACAAATTTATATCTAAATATCCTAATCTTGTCAATTGTAATAGTTATAGTATTAAAATTTAAACAGTTATATATATGAATTTTATAAAGAATGAAAAATTGTAAATTTAAATTTATATATTCTTATTGCGTAATAGACATAAGACAAATTGTATTATATAGGCCTACTTCTTAATTTCAATTCAGGAATTCGTCCCTAAGCACGAGTTCTACTCTTTCAGAGGCGAGCTGAAGTTTTTCTGTTTATATTATATTTTATGTTACATTTATTAGCAAAATAAATAAATAAATAAATAAATAAATAAATAAATAAATAAAATAACGTAAACAAATGAAATAACTTATTTTTGTATGATATATTTATGTAATTTGTGTTGGTTCAAACTTGCACTTCCGTCTGGATTCAAAACTTTAAGACTAAGATCATTAGACAGTGCATTGAAGACGTGACCACAGTCTAGTATATACAGTCGCGAGGCTCAATACGTAGTAAATATGGAAACATTAGATAGTTGCTCACCACTAGGATCGCTAATATCGCCTCGTTACAGGCAATGCAAAATAGTACCGTCACAGTCTGTTGTTTCTAGCACCCTGAAAACTCAAGCTTCGTGACTGTATATAGTAGACTGTGACGTGACTAGACAACTCCATTTTTATAGCAGTTTAGATCAACAGAGTGTAGATGGATCTCTGATTTATGTCTTGTATTAAAATTATTAATTTACGTCAGCTTCTTGTCTATGCAGATGACGTGAATATGTTAGGAGAAAATACACAAACGATTAGGGAAAACACGGACATTTTACTTGAAGTAAGTAAAGCGATCGGTTTGGAAGTAAATCCCGAAAAGACAAAGTATATGATTATGTCTCGTGACCAGAATATTGTACGAAATGGAAATATAAAAATTGGAGATTTATCCTTCGAAGAGGTGGAAAAATTCAAATATCTTGGACCAACAGTAACAAATATAAATGACACTCGGGAGGAAATTAAACGCAGAGTAAATATGGGAAATGCGTGTTATTATTCGGTTGAGAGGCTCTTATCATCTAGTCTGCTGTCCAAAAATCTGAAAGTTAGAATTTATAAAACAGTTATATTACCGGTTGTTCTGTATTGTTGTAAAACTTGGACTCTCACGCTGAGAGTGGAACATAGGTTAAGGGTGTTTGAGAATAAGGTGCTTAGGAAAATATTTGGGGCTAAGCGGGATGAAGTTAGAGGAGAATGGAGAAAGTTACACAACACAGAACTGCACGCATTGTATTCTTCACCTGACATAATTGGGAACTTAAAATCCAGACGTTTGAGATGGGCAGGGCATGTAGCACGTATAGGCGCATCCAGAAATGCATATAGAGTGTTAGTTGGGAGACCGGAGGGAAAAAAACCTTTAGGGAGGCCAAGACGTAGATGGGAGGATAATATTAAAATGGATTTGAGGGAGGTGAGTTATGATGATAGAGACTCGATTAATCTTGCACAGGATAGGGACTGATGGCGGGCTTCTGTGAGGGCGGCAGTGAACCTTCGGGTTCCTTAAAAGCTATTTGTAAGTAAGTAAGTATTAAAATTATTAATGTTATGATTAGTGCCAAAAGTATCTTCATTTTTAGTATAAAACGTCATCAGAGAAACGGTGTATGTTCCTAGACTCCGAAGTTTAGGGAAAAAATAATTACAATATACAACATTATTTCTAATTTTCGTTCCGAATTTTGTTAGAATTTATAAAAGGCCCGTTATGGATTTGCTCGTATTTCTTTACGTAATATCATTTTATCATGATATGATTGTAGACTGGATTAATCTTGCTCAGTATAGGGATCGATGGAGGACTTATGGGAGGACGGAAATGAACGTCAGGGTTTCTTAAAAGACAGAAGTAAGTAAGTAATATCAGTTTAAACTAAATAAGTTCAGTTTTTGGTGAATTTTGACATAAAAGTTAGGTTGGCATCAATAACTACAGTTGACTCTATGAGAGATATGCTATGCTGTTTTTTGCTTTATGACCTTCACTTAGTAACCCTTGCGTTTCCCTACAGTAAAGTTGCTGTGCAAGGCGACGCGAGACGAAGACAGGAATCGTACGGCTTACTGGTCAAACATACAGTAGCTTCAAGTTCAGGAAAGTACGTGTGTTTAAAAATGACAATACTATGTGTCAGTGTACATATAATACATGTGTTGCTAAATTGTTTATGTCTCAAATACTGAGCTAAAAGATTACGTTAATGAGCGCAATCATGAAGTGAGGTAGATAGACATTTGCAAGTTAAGTTCGTGTGCCATGTAAACGGAAATGCGTTTCAAATTTACCAGAGCATCCTAAACTTGCAGGAAATTTTCTCTTCAAGTACATAGTGTAACATTTCTTGGACTAAAGTTACTTCGAGGAGTATATTACAGACAACGAAGTAAAATCCTCTACAATTTATCAATTTGTGTATTATGAATTTAATTGATCGTTTAAGTGAATTATATGGAAAATCTATTTCAAATGAAGATGCCGAATTCGCCAGTGTCTACGAAAATAATGACAATGTTCTGATGTGAAAAGTTATGTTGAGATAATTTGTGAGGGACAGATTATTTATGTACGTGGTGACATTATTCGTCCGAACAAAATTCAAGTATTTATTTAGGCCTACATCACATTATTCAAGAAAGGAATCGTGCGTTAATAGTTTCTTTTATTGGAAGACAAATGTGAAGAGATAGGCTTGCATCTCCAATCAGTGAAAGTTTTTATTGAACTAGTGATTGCAATTCCTCAAGCAGTTATATCGGTGTGGAGCAAATTTGAACTGTGACTGGCGTGGTGGCGTAAGCTGCAAAATTCGGGCTCATCGTCTACTAACAAAGACAGCGCATCTCCAGGAGGTAAGTTGTTACGTCATTTGATTACGCTTCGATGATCGTCACCGTAACTAATAAAGCAATTAACTTATACCAATTTTGTTCTAAAATAACCATCGCCATAGCCTTCGAAAGCGTACGTGCCGCAAATTATATTGAGGGCATATCATCCATTTTTAATATTTTGATCTACTATAAAAATAAAATAATTTTTTGTAGCATTGTAATACTCGTCTTTTAGGAAAATAGTAGTAGTCCTATACTTCTTTCCGTAATGTCTGACAGGAGAAGTAAACATTGCCTCTACCATTGGTTCAATAGGAGGAGAGTAGTATAATTGCTATTGAACCAATGGTAGATGTCTCTTTCCACACTTTACTTGAAGTTGGGTGATCTTAAGCGTTCTATCCCGCCCAACTTCAGGTCAAGCGTGGAATGAGACCTCTGCCATTAGTTCAATAGTAATTTTATTATATTTCTCTCCTCCTCTGCCGGCCATGTTTACTTCTCCTGTGAGACATTATGGAACGAAGTATAGCATTTTATTCACAAATTTACTCGCTTTGGATTGTACACTTTAACCTATGCGTTGAAAATCGCTCGGAAAGGGTAAACGAAGTATTTGGATTCGTATTACTGCTCTTCAAAAGAAATTGTAAACGGCTCGGCAATCTAAATAAATTGACTATGGATGATTTGATTGATGATTGATTATGGTTGGAATGATGATTGATTTATTGATCATAGGTCTAATGATGATTGATGTATGGATTCAGGATGGATGCACGACTGATTATGGATGGCTTGATGAATGATTCGTTGATTGTGGATGAATTTATGATTGATTTTGCATAAACTGATGGTTTATTATGGTTCGATTGATGATTGATTTATCATAGGTGAATCGAAGACTGATTGTGGATAATAAATGATTGATTGCTAGTGGATTGATTATGGATGGACCGATAATTTGACTGCGAATGGATTAATGATGAATTGCTGAATGATTGATTACTGATCGATTGTTGATTAACCGATTGCTGTTTGATTAATGGATGATTGATTGCTTTGTTCATCACAAATTCAATCAGACCTGGCCAGGGATCGAACCCGGCCACTTGGATGGAAGACTAGCACGTTAGCACTTGAGTTACAGACTCCGCTATGCATTGCAGGCACTCTGGACTCCCGTGCGAGCATTCGCATTTTATTTTCTGCATTGGGCCGTCGACAGCTGTAATGAAATTATTGAAGTAAAAAATACTGTACTGTATGAAAGCGTTTATGACACATAATTTATTAGAGGAAGTGATGAAATAAATATCATTATTAACTAATAATTATTGCAGTGTATTAATACTTCAGTAGGCCTACCTACATGCCAGGCAAATGAAAGGTATTAAGAGATGATAAGAGCGTAAAATGACATTTCAGGACTTGCTGGAACAAATTACAGGTACGACATACACAGAATGGTCATAAATTTATATAGCACTTACATTACAAAGAAAGACTTATATTTTAAAACGCGCTTATAATCGTCTACGAATTTTTCATTTTATTCATATACAGTGTTGCCAGAGAGTTTAGGGAGTCCACACCTGTGGAGTAACGGTTAGCGCGTCTAGCCGCGAAACCAGGTGGCCCGGGTTCGATTCCCGGTCGGGGCAAGTTACCTGGTTTAAGTTTTTTCCGAGGTTTTCCCTCAACCCAATATGAGCAAATGTTGGGTAATTTTCGGTGTCGGATCCCGGACTCACTTCACCGGCATTATCACCTTCATCTCATTCAGACGCTAAATAACCTAAGCTGTTAAAAAAGCGTCGTAAAATAACCTACTAAAATAAAAAAGTTTATAATTCTTATAAAATGCTGCCATTATTAGAGAAACTAACAAAGTTTTTAACTGTTGATTAACAATAGGAAAGACTAATTTTTAGTGCAATTTCCGTATTTATATGATGACTGTTAATCCTTATAGAGGATTTGTAAATTTTTAAAACGAAATAAAAATATCTTATTTTCAGTATTAAAGCTGAAAATGAATTAGTAAGTAATTGGTGCACAATTCTCAACTGTTGTTGGATGATGTAGAATATGATACTTTTTAAATTAGTAAAGACCAAATATTTGCAAAAAAATTTTTTTGTGAATATCTTAGTAGTTTCAAGGTTTGAAGTTAAAAAATGGAGAAATTTTGTTATTGATAGGTTCATCTGTAACGTTTGAATGGAAGCTAGTTATAACCACAATCTATTATATACAGTCGCGAAGCTTGAGGTGATTTTTTGCAAATCTCGTGATAAAGCGCTCCAAGCGGTTAGCAACTAGAAACAATAGACTCTCCACGGTCGACTTTGGACTGTGTCGTATTTCCATCGAGTGCTAGCTCGTTGCGTATTTCACATTGATGCTTGTGAAATGTTAGTTATTTGTTGTAATGAAAATGTTAATGGCTAAAATACAATAATTGGCATAATAATATTTTACTAGAGACGTAGAAAAATTAAGTTTGTTTTAGTGAAATTTATTGATCACGTTTTACTTTCAATTCTGGTGGGATTATTATTGCTTAGGCCTACTTTTTTTTCAAAGGATATGTTTTTAATTATAGCTGTTAATTTTGTTGTTATTTTTATTTGTTACTTTACTAGAGACGTACAAAAAGTCTGTTACAATAACATTTATTAATCACGTTTTATTTCCAATTCTGGTGTGATTATCCCACTTTGTTAACTATGTAAGCCTACACTACAAGTACCGGTACACATAAGTTACTTCATTAATTCATATTTCCATTATTATTGTTGTAAAGGGATTATTGGTTTCATAGTTAATTATCGCTATAATCTTGAATGAGTGAAGCGATTATTGTAAATTTCAGTTCGTTTTGCACAAACAAAAATAATATTAACCTATTTCTTGCAGGTATCTTCGAGTTTATGGTGGAATTTAATATACTTCATTAAAATAATAAATTAACTTTATGCATTTAATATTTCAATAATGGAAGGAAGGTGTTAATTTTTCCAAAGGAACACAACGAAAGTGTAACATATTTTGTCGTCTACTAGGAGAGAGATCTGCGATGATGAGGCGATAGTAGCGATCCTAGTGGTGGGCAACTACCCACGTTTGCATTTTCACTACATATTGAGCTTCGCGACTGTATATAGTAGACTGTGTTATAACTATGACGTTTCCACAGCTGCGTCTCCCCTACCACTGTGATCCTACTCCATTTAAGTGATATTTAAGAGATAATACATTTTCAGATGTGACTTTATTCACTTATATTTTATTGATTTCTTTCTATATACAAAATAAGGGTAAGTTAAGAACAATATTTTCAAATTCTTAAAACTAGGTCATTACTTACGTAACCTTTATAACAGAAGCGACAAGAAATACACACTTTTAAATATTGAAGAGAACATTAATCATTTTCTATTAAGGAGTTTACTTTTAAGACGTAACATGCGCGTTACACTAGAGGAAAAAAAGAGACAGAGCATCACCTCAACTGTACATCTCACTGACTACGCGTGACCTTCAGACCTGTTTTCTTGTGTCCCTTGGTACAGTAACTATCGAGGAATAAGCCTCTTATAAATTATGTGCCAGAACATTAAATCTGGCCGAAATCTATCACTGACTCGTTAATTTCTGAAGAACAGACTGGTTTTAGAAAAGGACGACAGATGGCCGACTTGACTTTGAAAACAATAATTAAAGCGTTGGGCCGAATAACGGTCTATGTTACAATTTTTCAAAATCGACTTCTTAATGGAATAATGCTCTATATAGTCTTATACAGCTATCACAAAAATTGTTTTTCAATATCTGTACCATAGACGCTTCTACACGAGTAACAACCACGACTTTCTTGGTTGGAGCAACGGTCTACGATGTAACATTTTTGTACCTCCTGCACAGTTAGCAGATTGTAACATAGACCGTTATTTGGCCCAACGCTTCAATTAAGGAGAGAAGATAATGTAATTGCGAAACTCATCTGTCATTTATAGACCCAGTAAAATATTTTTGTGCTCGACCATGCCGAAATGTAGTAATTATACATCTGGTAGCAGACCTTTAATGCATGTCATTAAAGTACACCTACTCATTAAAGGTCAAGTCTTTCAGCCAATGACAACTCAGATTACAACTGTTCAGCCAATGACAGGTCAGCTTTCTACCGTTATAAAACCGCAAGTATCGATTATTCTGGGATATGCAATCGAAAGAGAATTAGCGAAAAGTCACGGAGGCTGGAAATCCAATACTGTCGCAGAAGGTTATGTTCTGTTACTATAATAATTAGCGTTAATTGTAAATAATATTCAAATAAATTCAATTTGTCATCTCGTTGTTCAATGTCTAATTTAATTTCAATGTTATCTCTGTAGGTTCTTATGGCCTAGCAAGGTCAATGTGGACATCTGTTCCTCGGAAAAAATCAATACTTTCGCGTCTGCGCACATCTCACAACGTACGGGACATTGCCAAAAAATTAATAATATCAAGTTAGAAATATGGTCGAGCATAAAAAGTCGTATGAAAATCGCCTATAATGGTAATTAAGAAGCTCGTATGAAAATTATGAAACTCGCTTGCGCTCGTTTCATAAATATCCATACTCACTTCTTAATTACCTTCATTATAGGCTCGTTGCATAATGTACTATTATAATGCCAACAGGAACTTAATATGGAGAATCCTTGAGAAAAAGTGATATTATTCAAGTCAAATAATAGAAGCCGTGATATGCCCTTATGCAAGAACAAAAAATGGTCTTGACTTAAATATGAAAACTTAAGAGAAGGGATTCCCACTGATAAACTGTGTCAGACAAGACTGCAACTTTCCGAAGATAATTAGTATTCAAATAGACGACATGTTTATAACTTGGATGTTATACGCTCATCAAGGATTCACATCGAAAAAAAAAAAACATTTCTGTAAACGTTTAAAAAATAAAAAGAAAATTATTCTGTGTCTTTTGACAAACACATTTATTGAGTCAGGCTTACTGGCCTACAGTAGCTGCACGCTACAAACGCTTGCGCAGCACTTTGTATGCAGTTGAATGTGGAATACTCCACTGTCTGGCTGCTTTACTAACGGATTTTGTAGGGCTGGAAACAAAAGCTTAACGAAGATGTTCAACACCCTCTTCACTCGTGCTTGGCCGTCTGGCGCTCTTTTGTTGCAGGATACTACCAGTTTCCATAAACTTTCCTTTCATTCATGGATTGTTGATCTAGATCAGCCGTGGCGAGAACGTGACTCGCGAGACATTGTGGCTCGCAGTGATATCTGTGCATTTCGCTTTCTTCTAACCTCCGCCAACCCCCACCCTCGCACTCACTGGATTCAAACTCCGTTCCATTTGTATTTGTCTCTGACCTGCGACTGGTATATGTCTCTCTAGAAACCATGTACGAAAGTTCCAAGTAGGATGGGAGGACGCATATTTTTGCTGTCAATATGATGAGAATATTAAATGCATGATTTGTTTACAAGTATTACGAGGAAAACGGTTGTATAACATAAAACGGCATTATACTACATGTTACTGATGAAACATTAAGTGTTACTGTTATCATCATCATCATCTCTGTACGTCGATCCTTTTTCAGCAGATGTACGAATAATGCGGTTAGCTCTTCAATTTGAACGCACTTATTTACTATGTGACGTCAAATGAAAGCTAGATGTAAGGACTTGACAAATGTTGAACTTTCAAATCTTTGTCAAAAAATAAATATCCGAAGCTTCGTTCTTTCGCTTGCTCTGTTGAAGCCATGTTCGCTACAACTTACGTTTGTGAAAAATTATTTTCAACAATTAAAATAGTAAAAACCAAATTTAGATCACGACTGACACACAAATACCTTCGTGATCAACTATGACTGGCAGTAAGTGATATAATTCCTGATTTTGAAACTTTGTTGCAGGGACATTCTGAAGACAGTTAATTTTAGGTTGTGATATTGTTATTTTATTGTTCATTTCTTTCTTCGTTACACGTACTAAACATTAGTTTGTAGCCTTGTACTGTATGAAATTATACTTAAGTGCTTGACGTAAGGAAAATGAAAATCCGTTAATAAGTCAAATAGTTGCTTCAATTCCCCTTCGGGTGTCCGCCTCCCTCCATAGGTGCTATGCACATCACAGGTTACACAGTGACTCGGCGCACGATTACGTTTTCGCCACCGCTGGTCTAGATTATTTTTCGGTTGTTTTCTTCCATATGTCTTAGTTCTAAAATTTCGTTGGACCTGTGTATTTGATCTTCTCTACAGTATATGAACTAGGAAACACACTGTCTCTTCTTCTGTGGATTTATCATTTTGTGGAAATGTGACGTCACCTCTTCGCCAATTAATTAGCACAACTGAAAACCAAGGTAAACAGAAATTTTAAAGATAATCTTTTAAATGAAGGAAAATACTATAATATCTCATTCTATTATTATGTTATTTAGAGTTGAATTTTTGTGGACACTGTATGGGTGTATTAAAACATGCAAGTAATCAAAATAAGACATTAAATAAAAAAAAACATCAGCGATGTACAGGGTATATCCACATTACAATATTGTAGCACCTGAGGTAACCCCTGGCATATGTAGTCCATTACGCTGCAAGAAAGAGAGGTTGATTTTGACCGAGATAAAGTCCGTGATCTTTGAATTTTATGTGATCATTTCAACATCTTCACATCCACAAATGTGCTAGCTCTATCACGAAACAGAAATTTCTGTATTCTTTCTGGTGTACTTTGGAAAATTGTATCTTCAGCAGAAATAAGAGGGAAGGTATAGACATGAAGATTTCTTAGTGAAAATTAGCTGAAATATTATCTTTCGTATCGGAAATTGTGTTCTACACATGCACACGTTCTATATTTCTGAATACTCGTGTATGTTGGAAGAGGAGGAGATATTTTACTGTTACATCAGACTACTAACATTTTATGTTACGTGCTGTTCGTAGTTTGTAGTAGGTAAGATAAGTAAGGAACATAAGGGGCAATCCTAGATTAAAATGTCCAACTGCTCCCATTTAGTAAAACACGGTTGACCGAGTTCCAAACCATTTTCTTTTAGAGTCGTGAGGAAATAATCTATACAACCTACTAAGCTGCATGTATTACGAAATTCATAAGGCGTTGAGCATGAAGTAAAAATTTTGGAAGGCAAAATTATTTAGTTCATTTTTGCGACTCAACCTGAATATTATTGACTTAGTATTATATAAATATAACCTTTACCGTACCCGCGCGCTCCGCTGCACCCGTTAGAAATAAATATAAAGTAATTACATAATTAAAATAGGACATTTAATCCAGGGAACATTCGTGTTTGATAGAAGGATAAATCGTTTAATATGTTACTTAATTTAAATTGTATCCAAATAATTAAAATGTGATCATTTTGGTCCAGAGACACTCATTTGGTACAATTACAATTCCTTTAACATGTTTCTTAATTTTTATTACATGCAACCATAGTTTAATGAAGATTGACATCATTTAGATATAATGTGTATATTTTATTTTACTTGTTATAGGCTTCCATTGAATTATGGTAATAACTAAATTTTAACCCTTGTTTTCTACGCATTCAGTAAATGGCGCTTGGCCCACTATGGTTCTGAACCCTTCAAATAACTTAAATTATATTATATAATATTATTTTTTATATTATTATATTATATTATATTAATCAGAAGTTACTGTAACAACATTATAGCATTATGTCCATCTAGAGAAACTACACTTTCCAATGGTGAAATAATAATTAATTATATAAATCGGTTAATTTAGCTTCCGATATTATTTCATATAAACACAGAAACATTCTCTGTAGGCTATCTTTCATAGCTTTCGATTGTTGCTGTCCAAGGTCCCTTATAGACGAAGTCATTTGTTTTTTAATTCATTACACGGCCTTAGATGGCAGTTATTTTAATTTTAAAACTCATTTATCTCATTAAATATCAGTCCTATCAAAATGTTTCGAAGAATAAAACTTATCGCAAATTAGTTTTAAAGAAACGTTTGTTATGTAACATTTTTCACAAAAAATCAATAATAAACGAGATATTTCGATTTATTTAATTCAGGCCCCCTTATAACCCTCCTTTTAAATAATGTATTTTGAATGCCATATAGCCTGAAATCTAAGTTACAACGAACTTAATTTATATTCCAATTTTCATCGAAATCCGTTCAGCCATTATCGCGTGAAAAGGTAACAAACATACAGACATACAAACAAAAATGTCAAAAAAGTGATTTTCGGTTTGAGGGTGGTTAATTATATATGTTAGGACCAATTATTTTTGGAAAATCGAAAATTACCAGACAATTTTCGGCTACAGATTTATTATTAGTATAGATGACTTGTTATACAAAATACTGAAAAAAGTAGACCTATACCGAAAAAATTGCTTTGGAAATTTTACCAAATATAATCTTTACTACTGCATTCATTATACCTAGGAAATGGGTTTAGACATTCTGCCCGCCTACTTCATACTGTATCTGTCTAAAACGTCTGTCCTACAGTAGTGGACGAATTTAGTTAACACTCAAAATCTAAGAATCGCGTCTTATTGTTTGCTGTTTCTTTGTTTGCTATTTGATTCAGTGTTTGTTTCTTTGGTTGTTTTATTTCTCGATTTATAGCACGGTTGTTTGTTATTTACTGGGTTTACAGTTTATTCACGTCGATGGTTGGTGGTTTGCTTACTTGATTAGTTGGTGGTTTGTTTACTTGGTTGGCGGGTGGTTTGTGTACCTGGTTAGTCGGTTGGTAATTTTATGTACTTGGTTGGTTATTTGTTTATACGGTTGGTTGGTGATTTGTTTACTTGGTTCGAGGTTTACGTGATTCGTTGATGATTTGGTTACTTTGTTGATGGTTTGTTTACATGATTATTGGTGGTATTTTAATTGACTTTTTGATGGTTTATTTACTTGGCTGATTGGTGATTTATTTACTTGGATGGTTGGTGATTTATTTACTTCGCTGGTTGGTTTATTTACGTGAATTGTTAATGGTTTATTTATTGGCTGGTTAGTGGTTTAATTACTTGGCTGATTGGTGGTTTGCTTATTTGATTGGTTGATGGTTTACTTATTTGATTGTTTGGTAGTTGACTTGGTTTGTTGGTGGTTTATTAAAAGTTCGGTTGGTGGTTTGCTTATTGGTCTGTTAGTGGTTCGTTTATTTGTCGTTTGGTGGTTTGTTTATTGATTGGTTGGTAGTTTGTTAGTCTATCTATTGGTCGGTTGGTGGTTTATTTACTTGGTTGAGTGGTTGATTGGTGGTTTGTTACTTAGTTGTTTTTTTGTTAATGAGTTATTAGTAGGTATCTCCAGTTAATCGGATGAGAAGAAAATATGTAGAAAATTCATTAAAAAGGATGAGGATAAGAAAAAAAATTAGGAATGTCATCATAATAAAGGAAATAGTTCACTGTGATAGACAACTTACACATTTTACTAAATTTGGCGTGATTTAGTTCCTAATGTTATAACAAGAGAGTGTACTTGAGTTTTCTGTTGAAAAATGTTTTGAATGATAAATATCGACGAAAGAATACTATCGAGACTTGGAATCTCTTGTTCTTGGAGATAACAAAGGTTATTGTTTTGTATAGACCGTTGTTGTGGCGTGGATGTATCATATTAGGGGCAGTAACAGTTACAAACATTTGCCATTATGCAAATGTTTTAACATGGGATTATTATTGTAGCTCGCTACGACCCAAACTTTGAACTTGCTTTATTCGTCTATTGTTTCTTAAGGACAATCCAAGTTTTGGCTTATAAGAGAATCATCGGCGAACGTTCCTGAAATCATGAACACGGAATTGCTGTGGTTTTAACTAACTAAAGAGAAGTAAAAGGATCGACTCGCTCGTTGAGAATATTTAGCGGGTTTCATGTTCTTTCTATCTCTTTCTCCCTCCCTCCCCCCCTCTCTCTCTCTCTATATATACACTCCTTATATACATATAAGCTACTGTAATGTTTAGGAAGATGTAAATATTTAACTTTTATAATTAAGATACACAAATTTTGTACTAAAGACTATTTTACAAAATTGTTGGGTATATTTAATTCATCTGAGAAAGTTACACAACACAGAACTGTACGCATTGTATTCTTCACCTGACATAATTAGGAACATTAAATCCAGACGTTTGAGATGGGCAGGGGATGTAGCACGTATGGGCGAATCCGGAAATGCATATAGAGTGTTATTTGGGAGGCCGGAGGGAAAAATACCTTTGGGGAGGCCGAGACGTAGATGGGAAGATAATATTAAAATGGATTTGAGAGAGATGGGATATGATGATAGAGACTGGATTAATCTTGCTCAGGATAGGGACCAATGGCGGGCTTATGTGAGGGCGACAATGAATCTCCGGGTTCCTTAAAAGCCAGCAAGTAAGTAAGTAAGTTTCATTCATCTATACAGGGCGTTAACACTAAAGTGTGGGAAACTATTGGGTAATGAATAGAGGTCCTGTGAAAACAAATGAGTTAATGTAAATGAATCGTGGAAATAAAAAGAAAAAAAATCTAACTCTCAGTAACTAAATTTTTCAGGAGAGAGAATAAACTATTTTACGTCCACTCATGCTTCTTTTTTTATAACAGTTGCAATTTTTTTTATGTAAACCAACAATGAACATCACAGTAACATATAATTATTATAATATGTTTTATATAAAACTATTATATATGCCTAAAATTAGGTAGTTTTGATTTCCATAGAGAATAAATATAACAAAATATATTCGATAAATTACTTGTTTTGTATTACAGAAACACAAGAAATATAAAGAAAAGTGATCCATTGATTGCATAAAACACACACAATTTTAAATCGGTATTTATAGCAATTAATGTCATATTTAGAATCACAGCCACCCACATTCCTAAAAATCAAATCATTTTCATTTCCCAACTTTCTTTTATTTTTTCCACAGAATTTGTTAACTTCCTAACTTCAGTTATAGGCTATGTTTTTTTTTTGTACTGAATATTAAATATATGAAATATTCATACATATTCCGTATCAGACCCACTTTACATTTGAGTTAATTGCACTATCATTATCACATGGATCGAACATTTTTCTGTAATATAAATGAGCATTATCTGATAGAAACTGCATTAAGTTTAAGTTTTTAACGTCACATATTTTCTGTCTTTTCATGGGGTTAAGTGAACTGTACTTTGATGCTGTAGGAAATGACACTACTCTATTTGATTTCTGTAAGCTGAATCTACTGCACATTAAACCTTTCATTGTGTTGCTGACAGGAATATGATGTTCGTGTAAATAAGATTATCTCAAAACCTTACATCCTGAAATCAAAAAGAATTCTGCCGGCGTGTCTCTAATTCTGATTACTACATTCTTTCTGAAAATGATTTTTGAACTCGAGGGTCATAGCACAGTCTAGTATATACAGTCACGAAGCTCAATACATAGTAAATACGCATCCATAGATAGTTGCTAACCACTAGCATCGCTAATATCGCCTCATTACAGATAATGCGAAATAGTACCGGCACAATCTATTGTTCCTAGCACCTTCACAACTCAAGCTTCGTGACTGTATATACTAGACTCTGGTCATAGTCTCTCCTCTCGAAATTCCATTCCATTCCATTCTCAACGGATAATTTCTAGTGTACACTACTCCTATTGCTACAAATACAGTAGTTGAAAGCTTTGTTTTCGTTAACGACAAGTAAACAGTTTTGTACGTGATCGTGCGTATTTGCTTGTTTTCCGCACAGAACCAATACGCGGTAAGTGTGAAATACCACATTCAGTATTCCCAACGTAACACACATAACAATTTCCCTATTCTTACCGCTTAAGCGTCATATTCATTTTACTGCTTTAGGCTTTTAACATATTATTTTTAAAGACGTTCAACATAGTAATAATTATAAATTGGAAACTTACCACTGCAATTTCACCTAAATTGCACTGTTAATTATTGTTTTTAAATATTTGCAAAAATTCAATAAACTCTACTACTCCACTAAAGTTATTGCATTCGTGATGCAAGTAACATTAAGGAAGCCGTGAAAAAATCAACAAGATTCCAGATACCGATGTTATTACTGCAATATGTTATATAAATAATATTGTTAAAATATTAAAATGAAAAATAAATCATTACATAACCTTACCGTTTGTTTTAAGTTTCGCATTTATAGACTGGGAGAAAAAAAAGACAGACGTATATCACGGCCTGCTGGAGTATAGTAAACACAGAAAACTTTTATAGCAACAATGTTGAAGAGAGATATTTTTGTTTTCCAAAATTGCCGTCATTGAACAGAAACCAAGATGGAGATTTCATTGCAACTAATTAGAAATTCCTCTTTCAGGTATGTAATAAACGATCTTCAACTACGTTTCGCTTTTTCAATCTTTTCCTCGAACATGAAAACATCAACATACCGCTCTTGTAACGCATATTACTATTTCGAGTCCTAATAAGAGGGAACATGTGACCCAGTATTTAAAATCAATTTTTCCTTCTTAATGTATATTGTTAACTCTGTTATTATAGATGACTTTAATTTTACAGTACTTATCGTGTAAAGAAAATAAATGCAATAAGATGAAGACCATCGTTATCGGAAGAAAAATAAAGAAGGTAAACGTACGAATTCGAAATGAGACAGTAGATCAACTGGACAACTTTAAATACTTGGAGTGTACTATAAGCAGTAACAAGAGCTACTGCCAGGAAATCAAAAGGAGAATACAAATGAGAAAGGAAGCTTTTAATAGAAAAAGCGGCATCTTATGCGAACCTCTGGAAACAAAAATTAAGGAAGAGATTAGTGAAGTGCTTTGTGTGGAGTCTGGCATTGCGTCGAGCAGAAACATCGACATTCCGACGAAATGAGCCACCGGCGCGGCCTGCCGGTCTGAAGTTGCGCTCGGGCGCGGGTTCGATATCCGCTTGGGCTGATTACCTGGTTGTTTTTTCCGAGGTTTTTCCCAACCGTAAGATGAAAGCCAGGTAATCTATGGCGAATCCTCGGCCTCATCTCGCCAAATACCATCTCGATATCACCGATCTCATCGACGCTAACTAATCTAGTAATTGATAGAGCGTCGTTAAATAACCAACTAAAAAAACGACGAAATGAAGAGAAGCGACAAGAAGCATTTTAAATGTGGATATGGGAAGAATGGAGCGTGTGAAATGGACAGACAGAATAAGAAATGAAGCTGTGCTAGAAAGAATGGGTGAAAAAAAAGATGCTGAAACCACAGTCTACAATATACAGTCACGAAGCTTGAGTTTTGAGGGTGCTAGAAACAATAGACTGTGACGGTCCTATTTTGCATTGCCTGTAATGAGGCGATATTAGCGATCCTAGTGGTGACCAACTATCTAATGTTTGCATATTTACTACGTATTGAGCTTCGCGACTGTATATACTAGACTGTGCTGAAACCCTAGATCATATATACCCGGATTGCTCGGCCTTATAGGCTTTAACGGTAACAACTTTTGTCAGGTTTACTATGCTGCCATCTAGTTGTTACTTATGGAGTCACGTCATAACTTC